>NC_090187.1:4931908-5121908 GCF_024679245.1 Pseudorasbora parva
ATACATGTTTTTTTAATGTTTAAAAGGGTTGCGATCAAGGGTTTATATTAGGGATTGATATAGTTTGTACAGTATAAAAATCATTATATCTATGGAAAGTCACCATAGAACATGTAAACGCAACCTTTTTGTAGAAAAAGAGAGTTACTCTCCTCTCTATTATGACTATTGATCGATGTGTTGCTCTCTTTTCCTGTAGGTGTGCTGCATGTTGGTGCACCCTCTGGTCCAGAAGTCACTTTGAGGCTGCATCTCATGGTAAAAACCAGTAACTGTATTGAGCCCGGCAGTGGATTCAGTGACCCACAATGCTCCGGGAAAGGGAAATGCATCACCCAGTCTTCAGTGGTAATGACCTCATATCATAATTAGCATTAGGTGTTACATTACAAGCCTGAATCTGCGCTGCTGTTTTCTTTCCAACATTACCTTTGTTCTATTTGTGTTCTCTTCGTCCAAAATATCTGTAAACATTGCGTGTGTTTAAATGTGAATCGCAGGACACGTTTTACTGCCAGTGTGATGATGGGTATTCTGGGATCTTCTGTGAGGAGTTTGACGCTTGTCACCTGAAGCCCTGCGAGAACAATGGCACCTGTACTGACCTTAGACAAAGAGATGAAGGGCAAAACTACAGCTGTACCTGCCAGTCAGGTGTGTGTGTGAGCTTTTGTTTGTTTGGGTTATTATCAGGAAACGTGACGTTTGTGTCCGGTGTGTGTGTCCCCTGACTGATACCGAACAGGATACTCAACTTAGTCACATCATTTCATAGATTTCACAGTTTAATGTGTAATGCATGATATATTTTAAAATAAATGTTTGTTTTAATTGGATTTAAATCACATTTGCATGCTGCTATTCCTCAGTGAGATACACTATAGCTATTGACAAAAGTATTGGGACACCCCTCCAAATCATTGCATCTAACCCTAACCTTCACTCAGGAACTCAGCCACGAAGTGGTAGGCCACTTAAAAATCACAGAAGCCAACTTTCTGCTGGGTCAATAGCTACAGAGCTCTAAACTTTGTGTGGCCTTCAGATTATCTCAGTAATAGTGCATAGAGAGCTTCATGGAATGGGTTTCCTTGGCCGAGCAGCTCATCCAAGCCTTACATCAAGTGCAATGCAAAGAGTGGGATGCAGTGGAGTAAAGCATGCTGCCACTGGACTGTGGAGACGTGTTCTGTGACTAATCACTGTACTCGTCTGGCAATCTGATGGATGAGTCTGGGTTTGGTGGTTGTCAGGAGAACGGCACTTGACTGACTACATTGTGTCAAGTGTCAAGTTTGGAAGTGGGGGGATTATGGTGTTTTTTTTTTGTTGTTGTTTTTTGTTTTTGTTTTTAAAGGGGTTGTGTTTGACCACTTTGTTTGAAAGTAACTCTTAATGCTTCAGCATACCAAGACATTTTTGGTAATTTCTTGCTCCCAACTTTGTGGGAACAGTTTTGGGATGGCCCCTTCCTGTTCCAATATGACTGCGCTCAAGTGCACAAAACAAGGTCCATAAAGACATGGATGAGCGAGTTTGTTGTGGAGGAACTTGACTGGCCTGAAAAGAGTCCTGACCTCAACCTTATAGAACCCCTTTGGGATGAATTAGAGCGGAGACTGCGAGCCAGGCCTTCTCGCCCAAGATCAGTGCCTGACCTCAAAAATGCTCTTCTAGAAGAATGGTCAAAAATTCCCATAAACACACTCCTAAACCTTGTGGAAAGCTTTCCCAGAAGAGTTGAAGCTGTTATAGATGTAAAGGGTGGGCCAACTCCATATTAAACCCTACGGATTAAAGGGTTAGTTAACCCAAAAAGGAAATTTATGTCATTAATGACTCACCCGAATGTCGTTCCACACCCATAAGACCTCCGTTCATCATCGGAACACAGTTTAAGATATTTTATATTTTAGTCCCAGAGCATATGCAGTTAATGCACACTATACTGTCCATGTCCATAAAGGGAATAAAAACATCATCACAGTAGTCCATATGTGACGTCAGTGGGTTAATTACAATCTCTTGAAGCATTGAAAATAATATTCCAAAAATATCAAAAACGTCCCCGGTTACGTATGTAACCTTAGTTCCCTGAGAACAGGGAACGAGACGCTGCGTCAGCTGACGCTATGGGGAACGCCTTCAGCGTGACAGGTGTCTGAAATCGCTATCAAATCACAATCCTACTGACCGTCGGCAGCTGGTGATGTCATCACCGTGCGACCAGGAAGTATAAAAAGGCACCGTGCCAACATGACAACATCCGCTTCGTCTGAAGGGACTGTGGGCAGGCACACCTTGAAGCATGGCCATGTGACGCAGCGTCTCGTTCCCTGTTCTCAGGGAACTAAGGTTACATACGTAACCGGGGACGTTCCCTTTCGAAAGGGAACTCGCGCTGCGTCAGCTGACGCTATGGGGAACGATATACCCACGCCGCCATGCTGAGGGGAGTGCACGCCCCTTACTGGCAGTGAGAACTGCCTGGACGAGTGTTCGCGGAAAGTCTGAACCACTCCCCCTCTAGCCACACAGGCTGCCAGTGACATCATTCCCTACGGTCATAGCCCAAGCTATATGCCTAAGAGAGAACCTAAACAAGTTTTAACTGAGGTTTTCTACTCTCGGCTTGCTCGAGGGCCTGGGACCTACTACTTCCGAAGGAAGGAGTCCCTTAAGGGAATGTGGCTAGGGGACCCGAGGGCGCCACCAGCCGTCACTAGTTCGGGAAAAACCTTCACCGAATGCCACCAGGGAGGCCTCACCTGGCATCACTTCTGTGGGACACCCCAGCTTGGCCAACCCTGTCTGTCAAAACAGAGCCTCCGGACATCGCTCTTACTTATGAGCATCCAGACTGAGGGACTGCAAACTGGCAATGTCCTCCTCAGACCGGAACTCGGAGACGGGAATCCTGGAGAGCAGTACTCAGCTTAGTGCTTCTTACCCTTGCCATCGAGGGGAGTCTCTTCTGCTCGATCCTAGGATCTACTGAGCACATTTATTACAGGGGTGCTCAGGAGGCCTAAAAAAGGCCTATGGACTGATCTACCCGGGAGGCCCCGAGGGGGGCCTGCCCGTCTGATCAGACTCAAGCGGCCGTAAGCTCGCAGACGACCCTCAATGAGGGGAGCTCTTAAGCCAGCTTGGTAGGTAAACCATGCTGTAGGCTAGCCAGTTCCCTGTCCTGAAGGGACTGCGCAGCAGAAACGGAGTCTCGTTGTGCTAGGGCACGAGCCCGCCACTGAGTTATACCGGCCCAGGCCGGGACCCAACGGCAGGCAGCCGCTAGCTGTCAGCCCAAAGCCAGTTCTACGTTCCCGCTTAGGGGAACCGTTTCCCCTCCAGGGAGGCCAGGAGGCGCCTCTACCTGGCACCGTTAGTGCTAGCTGTTAGGAGCCGCCGGAAGGTGGCTTTACTGGTTCCTCAGGCTCATGAGGCTATAACGCCAGAAGCCACCTATGCTAATGGCTAGCTTGTCACCGAGACCTGGTCCGGGAATCCCCTCCCAAAAAGGCCCGAAGAGACCTGACAGCATAATACACTGGCCTACCGAGCGTCCCAGCTCGGGGGCTCACCCTCAGGCGGCCTAGAGCGGCCTACTTCCTGCCAGCCAACGTGCAAACTGTCGGGAGCTATTGTGTTCCCGGGGCTTGCCTCCAGGGAGGCCTGTCTGATGCCACGTACAGTCCGGTCCTTTTAGGGCGGCCTGGAGAGGCCTATTGCCGAATGGCAGTTCCCTATTAGATTGGTGACATACGGTGCTTATCCGATGGCAAATCCCACCGGAAACCCCGCAGGGCCGGGAAACGACCATAGGACGGCCTGAAGCGGCCCGTCCCTGATAGCAGACTATGCTAGCCGCCTGGCTAGCACCCACGCACACTGTCGCAAGACCTGGGAACCGGGGCTCACCCTACAGGAGGCCTAAAGTGGCCTAGATCCTGTCAACCAATGGTCGGAACCCTAGGTCACCCCCTCAGGGGACGCCATGTGAGGCGTGCTGAAACTCAGCGAGCCCTTAAAGTCGGGCTGACAGTGGCTGTCTGCTGGCTGATGAGGACTGGGTATCCAGTCACTACCTGGGGACTCATCCCCAGGGAGGCCGTTAGGGGCCTACTTATGACGAGGTTTCTGCTGCAGCCGACATCGTTGGGGAGAACCCTCCCCGCTCACATGGGCCACGATGTCGGAACTCACCCGCAGGGAGGCCTCCTGAGGCCTACCACCTGACCCAGAGTTAACTGCCCGGACTGCCTCGGCTGGCGTCTCCCGCCAGCCCGCCTTCTATAGTCGGTCCGCCCCAGCGGCCCATAGCAGCCTTCTGCAACGGCGCAGTCTCTCAGGCAGCGCCTACCAGCGTGGACCTAAAACACAATGCCCACAGCAGTGCACTCAGCATAAAACGCCTTGAACCCTCTAAAGCGAGGGGAGTACAACTTACGCCACCTGCCTCCAGGGCGGCCGTCTGGTCGTCCAGCGGTCCGCCGTCCGCGCAAGGGCGTCAGCCGTGACAGTGTTTCGACTCCAGGGGAGCATCCTACCAACCGATGCTTTCAGATGGTTGCGAAGTACAGCTCGACCCGAGCCTAAAAGGTGAAGCAGAAGACACAGAGCAAAAAGTGAAAGATATTGAACACACACAACCGGCCATTTCCTGAACCAAGCCGGGGGGCCGCCCAGAAGTGGCGGCCGCACTAGCTCTGGGGGGCGGGGCTAGCAAAACCAGTCTGACTGCGCACCGCGAAGAGACGCCTACCCCGTCCCCACGACCACTGGCTGAGTCGCGATTCATTCTGCTATACACCTTTTTGTATTAATAACAACCCCCAAATGCAGAAGGGGGGTGGGCATTGGCCGGACGACCCTACTGCGGGGAGGCCGGGTAGGGATACAAAGCTCCTGCGGGAATACCGACAGGAGCCCGGGGCAACTGCCAGGGCGATATGCCACCGCGAGACGCCACCGTCATCCCCTCAACAGCCTAGGCCAACTTGATGCACTAGCATCGGTCTGATAATCCCACAACAACGGCCCTAAAAAGGACTGGGACAGACCTTACTGCAGTTCATGCGCTAGCCGAACCTCACAAATTCATCTAGGTATTTCACTAGCAGAGGTGCCACCGCTACCCAGAGGTGGCTACAGCTAAAAAAGTTCGCCAGGAGAACATACGTCAGTTTATATCGCCGCTGCATGCCCGCGGCATGTGCGGTGGCCTCAACTGCTTATATTACACATATCCAGAAGAGAAAACAGCCTTATAAACTACTGTTGCTACACTAGCAAACATAAGCCTACATAAACACACTGTGTTTATACAAACATCGTTCTAGCCACCTTTACTGGGGAACTACAGGCCCACTTCTCCAACTGTTACACTTTTCTTCATCTTTTGTAGACAAAATATCCCTCAGGGAAGCATAGAGTCCAAACATACGGCATTAAAGAAGAATGTTTGCCCTAAAAGGGGACTCACCCGCTGTCTTCAGTGCCTCATCGCTTCATGTAACATGCATGCTTCGGCGCACTAACCTGAGGGTGGGGCGCTTTATTCTCACATGTAAGGCCGAGGAGGCGGCCGCGAAGTCCCGCTTTTCCCAGAGACGATGCACTGTGTGCGGGCAGAGCACACACCGGCCTGGCAGGCTTTCGTCAGAGTCTCACCTCCGCTCATCATCAGCCCGCGCGGCCTGGTGTAAAGCGCGCCCGGGGAGAAAAAAGAAAAACAACAGAACAACAAAGGAGGGGACACAACATCACTTCCGCGCCCTCGGGGGCGGAGACTCACCACCTCGCTTTGGGCGCTGGAAGCGGATCTTCTCCCCGATGTCCCTCCTCCTGTTGCGGGTGTCCCGCCTCTTCCACGTCCTACTCCTCCCCGGAGGGGGCGCACGAGAGGCCACGCTACTGCGTTGGCCCATTTTTTTTTTTTTTTTTTTTTTTTGATGATCCTCGGATCTTGATGGGCCATGGACACCCTCCTGCCTGGGCGCCGCCCCAGACCTCAGCGGAATACACGTTCTATATGCCGCTGAGCGCGCCCTCGCCTCTCTGAACTTTCCCACCACCGCCTCGACGGAGGTGCCGAAAAGCCCAGAGGGCGAGACCGGGGCATCGAGGAGAAAAGCCTTTTCTTTCGCCCCGATGCCCACCAAGTTTATCCACCGATGCCTCTCCGTGGCGACCCTAGCCGCCATCGACCGTCCGATGGCGACTGCTATGTTGTTTGGCCGCCCGGAGAGAGAGATCCGTGGTGCGCCACTCAGCCATCGCATCAGGGGGTAGGCCAACTGGAAAAGCACGGGCTAACGAAGAGGAGGAGTCTCCATCCGACTCCTCCTCCGTCCGCCTGCTCTCGCGACCTGGCTGATCGTCCGCGAGCACTGTGTTCCCCAGACGATGAGCCAGATCCATCTGGGAGCCCCAGGACAAACGGCGCCGCTCAGCCTCGGCATGAGCGGGACCGCTCCCAAATGCTGGCTCTTCTTCCCTCGAGTAGAAGGCCAAGCGAGAGCGGAGCGTCCTCAGTCGGAAAAACGCTCGCAGTTTGCGCAGGAAGCCCCCTCGAGAACCTCCCGCGCGTGCTCTTCCCCCAGGCAGAGCACACAAAGGGTGTGCGTGTCCCCAGGCGTGAGAAACCTGAGACACGGATCAGCGCACTTCCTGTGCGCTCCCTCTTTAGAAAGACTTTCTAGCGAACCAGACAAAACAGTCCCTGAAGACGAAAGGATGTTGTCATGTTGGCACGGTGCCTTTTTATACTTCCTGGTCGCACGGTGATGACATCACCAGCTGCCGACGGTCAGTAGGATTGTGATTTGATAGCGATTTCAGACACCTGTCACGCTGAAGGCGTTCCCCATAGCGTCAGCTGACGCAGCGCGAGTTCCCTTTCGAAAGGGAACTACGATTTTATTCAGCATTGTCTTCTCTTCCGCGTTCTTCCAAAAAGATTCAAACGGTGTGAATCGATCAATGATTCGGGTCGCCAATGTCACGAGATTTCAGCAGTTCAGATCGCATCAAACCGCCAAACTGCTGAAATCACGTAACATTGGCGACCCGAATCATTGATCGATTCACTGATTCATTAACCGTTTGAATCTTTTTGGAGAAACACAAAAAGAGAGGACAATGCTGAATAAATTCATTTTATTGGACCATATTTGACACATATTTTTGGACCAACATGTATTTTTGATGCTTCAAGAGATTGTAATTAACCCACTGATGTCACATATGGACGACTTTGATGATGTCTTTATTCCCTTTCTGGACATGGACAGTAAAGTGTGCATTGACTGCATTATGCTCTGGGACTAAAATATAAAATATCTTAAACTGTGTTCTGAAGATGAACGGAGGTCTTACGGGTGTGGAACGACATTAAGGTGAGGAGTAAATGACATCAATTTTATTTTTGGGTGAACTAACCCTTTAAGAATGGGATGTCATTAAAGATCATGCGCATGTAAAGGCAGGCTTCCCAAAACTTTTCACAATATAGTGTATATAGGTTTAAAAATGATTAAATTATTTTTTATACATACTTTCACTGTCTATATACTTTTTTTCTAATATATATATATATATATATATATATATATATATATATATATATATATATATATATATATATATATATATATATATATATATATATATATATATATATATATAAAAGTTTTTAATTTGTCTATTATGTATCTTATGCTCATGAAAGCAAGAACTGACAAAAATGTTTATTAGTGTAAAAATGTACCTTAAAATGCAATGTAAGTCACTTTGGATAAAAGCATCTGTCAAATGCATAAATGTAAATGTAAAATATTAACATGAAATAGTTCTAAACAGAGTACTTGCACAACATGAATCTAACAAGAAGCGATGTCCTTATGAATTGTGTATACAGTATATGCATGTGCCGTCTTGAAGGTCTGTTTACATGTGCATAACAGAGAATAATAGAAGATGACCTTGAGCAGAGCGCAGAGATTTGAGCTTTAATGCTCTGCTTAAAATGGAGAGATGGGGCAAGGGAAGCAAATGGGAAATGAAGAACAAAATAAGCGTGAGCAAGAGACATTAAAGGCCGGGGATGATCAAATGCCTTTGATCATGTAAATTAAGCCTATTTTGATCCTGTCATTTAAGTTATTTAAAGTCTTCCAGATGAAACAACTGTGCCTTTTTTAAGACATGTTGTCATGGACATGCTGATTGCAAGGCATATAGGTCTAAAGGAAGCATGCAAGCACACAAACAAACACTGTTTACTGTTCTGTCCATTTTTGTAAGAGGATTATGGAGAACACATAAATGATGTTAATTAGCTGTGTTGTAAGAAAAGCAAACAGCCTGCTTTGGCCGACTGAATCTTTCTGGCTTATAACTGAAAGCTTTGTTGAAGATTTTTTCCCCCAACTGTTTTTATGTGAAGGAAAGGAACTCATTGTGTTTTCTGTGAGCCATTTGTGGAGTTTTGTCTACATTATGAGGACCAAATGTCCCCCAAAAGATAGTAAAACCTGAAATTGCCAACATCCCAATTAGGAAAACAGTTTAATAAACATGATAAATTATGTCTTAATGAAAATGTAGAAATGTTTTGTGTGTGCACGTGAGGGTTAGTATCTTAAGCTCAGTATAAAAACAATAGAATTCAATGGAAAGTTCACATCAGAAACAAATGTGTGCATGTATATGATGCATTAACTTTGAATTAGTTTTTTTAAAGGAAGAAACTACATCATTGTTGTTGTTTTTTCCATTCTCTGGTCAATTTTGAGATTTTGGGCTTTTCATAAAGAGTTGTTTCAAACTAGTGGGAAGAAAACATCCAAAATGCAATTTATGCCTGATTTCAATTACAAAACATGCTGTTTTTCTCCTGCATTTAGTCAGAAATATCCACTTCAGTAACACTTATATACTATAGCAGATTTACAGTTGTATTCTTTATTCTTAACCTCTTAAACTCCGAGGACCCTGTACAGGGACGGGAATGACATCGTCATGTATATACTTTCCATTTTAAATGTCTGTAAAGGAGCTATGTGGTACCATTTGAAAGCTTAGAGTCTCTTCTTTCTGAAGATATGGCATAACTTTGGCATTTGTTTTACACAAAGTAATGTATTTACACTAAATTTCTCTGGTACCATTTCCGCCTGGATTTGGCCTACCCAAATTGAAAAGCCTCCCATACACACATACAGTGGGTTAAGTTCAAAATGTTGGTGTCATTTTACAGGAAACCCTTTAAAGTTGCATAAAACACTGCTAAAAGTGATAAACATGTAAGTATAGGTTGTCTAAGCTGTTATTACCCCCCCCCCCCCCCCAAAAAAAATAGGCGCTTTTTGATTTTTATATATAAATTCATTTTTGAAAGTGTGTAACTCAGGCCCTGTGTGCTCTAGCACCCTGCAGACAGTTTGGGCTGTTTCCAGCATGTATAATTAATTTAATGGCACTGGAATATTGCATTTATATCACTGTATAGTGACTTTTACTAAGGAATAGAGAGAAGTCTTATAGGATTATTTCAGGATTTTTCTCCACACAATGGACTTCAATTAAGTCCTTAGATAGGGTATTATAGCAAAACCATCAGTCCTTTTCAAAAACAACAACAACAAAAAATATTAAAATGTATATACTTTTAAAAATAATAATAATAATGATAATAATAATTTAATGACGCTTATCTTGCGCTGCTGCGACACACTATGGATTGCGCAATCACATCAGAAAGGTCACGTAGACGGAAGTACCGCGTGTTAACAAAGTGCTCGTGTGAAGACTAATACAAAAATCCTATAGCAAAAAAAGGTTAAACAACAATGTTGGACAATTTTGAAGTTGAAGACTTCACAATCCGTGGTGTGTCACAGAGCAGCGCAAGATGAGCAATTATAGTTAAAAAGGTATATAAATGTTTTTTTTTTCCTTGAAAATGACCAATGGTTTCGCTAGATAAGACCCTATTCCTTAGCTGGGGTCGAGCAGAGCCTCTGAAGCCTTCGAAGCGCTTTGAAACGGCATTGATTTGTACCTGAAACATTTTGGTTACAATTTAAGTCTGTATGAAGAAAAATCCAGGTCGAATGTTTCCCTTCCATCACAAAAACACAAACTGTTCTCATGAACAACTCAATGGTGCGAACACGAGAGTCCAACTAACGACATATTACAATTATGACCAGATTAAAGGGTTATAGTGATCACAAAAATACAAACCGTTCTCATGAACAATCCCATACACGAGCACGGAAGTCCAATAACGTACAATTATGACAAGATTAGAGGGTGATATAGATCATGAAAAGAGAAAACAAACATATATTAGGAGTAGAGATGCACCGATTGATCGGCAGGGGATATTTTGGTTCCCATGAGGAAAACTGCTTATAAATCATATACAGAATAATGTCTTTTGAAAATGTAAAAATGCTGAAAGTTTTGTGTGATGGTGGGTTTAGGATTAGGGGATAGAATATACAATTTGTACAGTATAGAAATCATTGTGTGTATGGAAAGTCCCCATAAAACAGAAACCCATTGTGTGTGTGTGTGTGTTTTAGGTTTTGAAGGAGACCGTTGTCAGTCGCTGGTGGATCACTGTGTTTCTAGACCCTGCAGGAACGGAGCCACTTGCTCCAGCAGCCTAGAAGGGCCTCACTGCTATTGTGCTGAAGGTACTTATAAATAGCCTCATCTCATGAAATCATGTCTGACACAATCAAATCTGTTGTGTGTTCTGCTTGGTGTGTATGTGTGGAAGTGTATGTATGTGTTAAGCTTGAATCGTCCTGATTCGAGCTCTATTTCTGTTCCCTCTCCTCTCGCTCTCTCTAAGTGTGTCAGAGAGCTGCTTATTTTAAACTCTCTTCCTTTCTTCCAATTAATTGCGAAGCACGGCACAGCTCCGCCCCCTCTCTCAGGAGGACACGTACCGTACCTTCAGCGATGGCTCTCTCTAACCAGGGCACACTCTCAGTCAGCAGATACAACAGGGACGCAACCACTTCTGCTTCCCAAAGAACCACTAAAAAAGTTAGGAACGGAAATCTGATTGGAGTCCCTTGAACTTTAGAGGCAGAAATGCACTCGTAGGCTGAAATGTTAATCTTGCGGTATGAACTGGCACCGTAAGCCACCATTTGAAACGCAAGAAATGCTGAAACAATAGGGAAAGTGGAACTATTAGCACATGTTTAATTAGTGTAGTACAACTCACGATATGTGTTTGAATATTTCATCAGTGAGGCAGTTAATAGCTTTTTATAATAAACTATTCACTATAATATACATTCAAACTCCACAACGACCGCATGCAGCAATGAAAGGCGTTCGGCTGGAATCGAACAATTAGTAGTATCTGTCATTGCTTCCAAAGTCGCACCATTTGAAACAAGGAAATGCACATGAGAAAGATGTCATAAAAGATGTCATATTCATCAAAAGATGTCATATTTGATTTTTGTATAATATTTCCAATTTTTATGTTTTTATAATTTTTATAATTTTACAATACAATTTTATAATTTCATAAAATGTATACATTTTATAAAATGTATGAATTTTATAATACAATTTGTATAATGTTTTCAATAACAGTTGTTAATGTGTGCATTCATGAATTGCTAAATGCACCGTAAAACGAGTCCAAATTACTCATGTCGCTTATCCAATATATCTCATTATTTGCTGAAAATCTTCCCTTTTGCCAATGCTCTTAAATTAAATATGTTGCCAAGTTTGTGATATTTGATGTCCGTGAAGTTTTGTCATAATAACAGTTTCTCATGTTAAAACTAACCTTATTCATCAAAATATGTCATATTTGATTTGATCCTACATTTGACTTCAGAAAAATTAAACGGAGCACTTACGCCCATTAGGCATAACATTATGAGGTAAAGTGAACATGTGAATCTCTTCATCTCGACACCTGTTTGTAGGTCGAATATATTAGGCAACAAGTGTACATTTTATACTCAAAGTTAATGTTTAAGATGCAGGAAAAATGGGCAAGCATAAGAATTTGGCCGTGTTTGAATTTGGACAAGGGTCGGAGCATTTCCAAAACTGCAGCTCTTGTGGGCTGTTCCTGGTCTGCACTGGTCAGTATCTATCAAAAGTGCTCAAAGGAAGGTACACTGTTGACCGGCCACAGGGTCATGGTCATGGTCCAAGGCTCATTGATTCACATAGGGAGCAAAGGCTGGCTCGTGTGGTACTGGAGCTCAAATTACTCAAGAAGTTAATGCTGGTTCTGATATAAAGGTGTCAGAATATACAGTGCATCACAGTTTGTTGCGTATGGGGCTGCATAGCTACAGACCAGTCAGGGTGCCCATGCTGACCCCTGTCCACTGCTGAAAGTGCCAACAGTGGGCTCGTGAACATCAAAACTGGACCACGGAGCAATGGAAGAAGGTGGCCTGGTCTGATGAATCACATTTTCTTTTACATCACGTGGATGGCTGGTCTGTGTGCGTCGCTTACCTGGGGAACGCATGGCACCAGGATGTCCTATGGGAAGAAGGCGAGCCTGCTGAGGCAGTGTGATGCTTTGGACAATGTTCTGCTGGGACCTTGGGTCCTGCCATCCATGTGGATGTGACTTTGACATGTATCACCTACCTAAGCATTGTTGCAGACCATGTACACTTTCATGGAAACGGTATTCCCTGGTGGCTTTCAGCAGGATAATGCACCCTGCCTCAAAGCAAAAATGGTTCAGAAATGGTTTGAGGGGCACAATAACAAGTCTTCAAATTCCCCAGATCTCAATCCAATCGAGTATCTGTGGGATGATCTAAACAAACAAGTGTGATCCATTGAGGCCCCACCTTGCAACGTACAGGACTTAAAGGGTCTGCTGCTAACATCATTGTGCCAGATACCACAGGACACCTTTAGGGGTCTAGCTGAGTCCATGTCTCGACGGGCCAGGGCTGTTTTGGCAGCAAAAGGAGGAAAAACACAATATAAGGTCAATTAGTACAGTGGTTCTCAAACCTGTCCTGGGGACCCCCAACCAGTACACATTTTGCATGTCTCCCTCATCAAACACACCTGATTCAAATCATCAGCTCATTAGTAGAGACTCTAAGATTTGAATTGGGTGTCTGATGAGGGAGAAATGCAAAATGTGCAGTGGTGAGGGGTCCCCAGGACTGGTTTGAGAACCACTGAATTAGTATATATGGCGCAACTGATAGCTGTATCAGTTAGTATGATTTTTACATCAGAAATGGTTTTAATTCAGAAATAAAAGGCATTTTTCACTGTTAAGCCCGCCACCACGAGAGGTTTGTGTCAAAACAGCAAACGAAAAACTGAAAAACGTAAGCAAAATCTTTGGCAATGCATTCACAATCCACGATTTGCGAAAACGAATCTTTGAAAAACAAAGAATGAAACATAGTGAATATCCTGTTACATTTGTGTGACGGATTTCATTTTTTTTTTCGTTTTTCTTCTTTTGTAATGGCATATTTTTGATAGTTTCAGAAAAGGTTTCATTCAGTTTTATTGAGACAAAGGTAATTCTATATTTATGATTTGATGTCCACATATGTGTCAAAAGTTTAAAGGGTTAGTTCACCCAAAAATGAAAATTTTGTCATTAATTACTCTACCTAATGTCGTTTGTCACCCGTCAGACCTCCGTTCATCTTCAGAACACAAATGAAGATATTTTTCTTGAATCCAATGGCTCAGAAAGGCCTTCATTGACAACAACGTCATTTCCTCTCTCAAGACCCATAAAGGCACTAAAGACGTCGTTACAAAGCCCATCTCACTACAGCGGCTCTACAATCATTTTATGAAGCGACGAGAATAGTTTTTGTGTGCAAAAAATACAACACAATAGCGGCTTATTTAGTGATGGCCGATTTGAAAACACCGCTTCGTAAAGCTTCGAACCGTTATGAATCGAATCATGATTGTAGAGCCGCTGTAGTGAGATGGGCTTTGTTACGACGTCTTTAGTGCCTTTATGGGTCTTGAGAGAGGAAATGACATTGGTGTCAATGAAGGCATTTCTGAGCATCAGATTTCATCAAAAATATGTTCATTTGTGTTCTGAAGATGAACGGAGGTCTTACGGGTGTCGGACGACATTAGGGTGAGTAATTAATCACAGAATTTTCATTTTTGGGTGAACTAACCCTTTAACAGCATCTTAATTTAAATGGCACACAAGTCAGATGGGCGACTGTTATGGTGCGTTTTTTTTTTCATGGCCATGGTCATAGTTTCTCCTTTTGTGCTCCACAAAAAAATAAATTAGAGCACAATGACACAAGTATGAATGAATAATGAAAGCATTTTCATTTCTAGTGAACTGTTGATCTAATACTTTCAGTAAAACACATTTGTGTTGTCTCAGTCAGGCTGCGAGAGTTTCATTACGATAATGCATGAAAGCTCTTCCATAAGGGAAACTGGTGGGCGGATCAGCACACTGAGCTCGAGTGCTCTGTGTGTGATTGACATTTATTGGGGGGATCATAGCAACGGAGCTTGTAATCTGCTGGTGCCTGCATGTTACTGAGACGAGACTACAAATGCACAAAAACACAAACACATATGCAAAATACATGTACTGTACATCCGTGTAAAATTAACATTTAACCAAGATTAATAAATGCTGTAAAAGCATTGTTCATTGTTACTTCATGATAACTAATGCTGACATTATTCTGCTCATTTGAATTATTATAGTTGCTTATTATCGTGCATATTACTAGTATATTAGTAATAGTAGCTTATTCTGCATGACCTACGCAATACCTAATCTTAACAACTACCTTACTAACGATTAATAAACAGTAATTAGAAGTTTATGGAGGCAAAATTCATAGTTAATAGTTAGTTAATACAGAGAATTGGACTCTTAAAAGTGTGACCAAACCTTTTGGTCCACTTTATATTAGCTGGCCTTAACTACTATGTATTTTAATCAATCATTTGATACAATGCACTTATTGTGTACATGCATGTTTTTACAATGTACTTACATTTTTCTTTAAAAAAGCTACGTGTAATTACATCTGTAATTAATTTCTGTAGTTACATTTATAATTACACTGTTGACACTTTCCTTACACCTGTCCATAACCTTTCCCATTTCCCACCCTCAATATCGGTAAAAGTACATTTGACTTATTTTTTTGACGCAAGTACATTGTAGTTAAACCCATCTAATATAAAGTGCGGCCAACCTATTACTATATGTATTTTAATGGATTGTTCCAGGTTCAGTACAAGTTAAGTTGCACAGCGAAAATAATGAACTCATCTATACGTTTATATAGGGGAAATTAATTAGCAAAAATAGACTTTCTTTTTCACAGGTTTCCATTGGGATTGTGTTACTGTAAGGACATTTTTTGATGGTTATGATATGTGGTATGTGGTAATCAACAGTCACATGCTCCCAAAACAAGCCTACTTTGCCTACATGATGTAACAATGAACTGCTTTTATGTATTTAAAAGTTGTATACAATAATGTAAGTTGCATTATGAGATAACTAACAGTGAACAATATAGTACAAAAACATTTCCTTAAACCAAATTAATAAATTATTTTAAATATATTTGTTAGTGTTAGTCCATGTTACCTAATGCATTGACTAATGTGAACATGTAGAACCCTACCCCGCAGCACTAATAGTCATTGTTTAGTCATAATGCTCTATTGAATAATTAGTGACAAATTTAAGGAAAACTGAAATAAAGCGTCTTAGTAATGTGTTTGGCCACCATGTGCCACCAGAGCACCTTCACTACCCCTTGGCATTGTTTGAACATTGATTCCCTGGAAACTTTACTGGATGGATGGAAGTATATTGTATTCCCTGATTTGAAGATATGAGGAGAGTGCTGAAAAACTCTCCTCTATGTGTTCAATTCAGTCGAGATCTGAGGACTGTGAAAGCCATAGCGTATGATTTACATCATCATCATAACAGAACCACCAGATTTACTGGAGTTTCTTTTCATTTGTTCTCCTCCTCCTCCTCCTCCTCCTCCTCCTCCTCCTCCTCCTCCTCCTCCTCCTCCTCTGTATAATTATGCTAACTTGCCGTAAAACCATTGCTGACTGTTTCATTTTATGGGGAATAGTACAGTTACAGGTATGGAGTACCTCCGTATACAGGTATGTATGTATAGCACACTCTTAAAAATAAAAGGAGTTTTCGCAGTGTTACCATTGAAAAACTGTTTTATTATTTGTTATATTTTAAGTATTTGTTTCCCAAAAAAAAATTCAGTGAACAGTCCATAAAAGAACCAGTTTTTTGCTAGTATAAAAAATCTTTTGTGCATTGAAAAAGTTAGACGTCAGGTTGCAAGAGTGTAGTAAGAAATTGGTTATTGGTTGTAGGATACCTGGTTAAAGTCGGTATGTAATGAAAATAATTTCCTAAACATGATATCCTATTCATTCGTGCATATGTTTCTGAAAAAAAATATTGACCTTATTTTTATTGACCATAACGCTATTAACTGTAATGTATGCAGGATTGTCTAATCATTTAGGGCCAGCTTTACTAACAGCTTGCACCATGCAGCATCCTCTTTTGTTGTTCAAAAACTACTGTCAGCACTTCCTAAAGAATTAGCGCCTAAAAGGCATGGACAGGGTTATTTTTGCAGATGACCTTATTGAATATGTATTTGTAGGAGTTTCCCTTTTAGATGCAACATTTATGGAAGGAGAGTATTTCAATTAATCATTCAAGGTGATTTACTAAGGTTTGCGCTCGTCAATGTACTGCTATTTGCGCCATTATTTATCATCCAAAAAAGCATGTCTTAAACCAGACGCTAATTTGCACTGCCTCTTGGTAGATGTGTTGGTCATTGTAGAAATGATCCGGCCCTGTCTGTGTCCTTTAATTTGCATGTCATCAGTAGTTCACACACAGAACTTTCCCCATCGGCACTGTTTTGGGATTGCGTTCTCACACAATTTTGCCCTGTTTAGTAAATCTGGCCCTTAGTCGCTCAAACCCTCCCCTGCATGCTCACACTGACCTGTCTTCACTTTTGAGCGCCACGCCCACTTATCAACATCCAATCAACGACTGATACATAGAATCAAGTCCGGCCTTACAGGGTTCCCTTTCTCCAATAATCCCTAACACTCGGCTGTACGTCACAATACGGAAAAAAAGATCTGTCTCTACTTCCATTTCATCAAGACTACTTTAGGAACGTCTGTCAAAAACGATCTCAGCTGTTGTTCTCACAAGTTCCGCATCTTTAAATGCACTCTTAGAAGAAAAGGTTCTATATAGAACCAAAAAGGGTGCTACGTATTTGGAACCGCTAAAAGGTTCTAGAACAGTTTTTAAGGGTTCTTTGGGTTCTATATGGAACCTTTTAGGGGTTCATTCATTATCATTTGATTTGTCCTTTCGGGATTAAAGATTTCATATTATTGACAAAATGTTACTGAATTATTCAGTGTATTCAAATGCATTTATGAATGCATGTAAATGATCACAAAATTCAAGATATAGGGGTTAGAAAATGTACATTTATCTCATTTTATGTAGTTAATATCACACGAAGAGTGTTATTTCAGTTTTTCTTCTACAAAAATCAGCATGATTAAAATGAGATATTAAGTTACTACAGCAGCTTAATAAACAATAATTTAATTAAAACTTCAAAATGTTGCAGATTAATGTAACATGTGAATGAATAATAGCCTAAAGAACATTTGCAAAGAACAAAAAGGTTCTTTCTTGTCATTATAGAACCCTATTAGCATAAAAGGTTAAGTAAAGAACCCTATGGTTCTATATAGAACCCCAATGATCTCTTTTTTCTAAGAGTGTAGAAGATGGCCTCTCGCAATCTTCATGACATTTTCTCTAGTTGTGATGTTGAAGACTAAATTATTCATATGACATGGACTGTATCAGATTCGAACAGGTCTCTTTATGCATATCGCACACCTTAGTCTCTTCTTCTTCTCTCTCTCTCTTTCTCTTTGTTAGGGTATCAGGGTGCCATGTGCGAGCAGAAGATTGATCCCTGTGCTTCTGGGCCCTGCCATAATAATGCCAGCTGCTCCCCACAGGGCTCTGGTTTGGGGTACAGTTGCACCTGTCCCGCAGGCTACACCGGACCCACCTGTGCCCAGCTGGTGGACTTCTGCGCCCTCAACCCATGCGCTCACGGCATCTGCCGCAGCGTCGGTACTAGCTATAGGTGCCTCTGCGTACCAGGTGAGGATCTCGCTTGCTTCCGCTCATAGCCGTGTCTCTCCCTTCGCTCCCTCCATCTGGTTGTCATGGCAACTGCCTCCTGTGTATTCTTTGCTCAGACATCATTGTCTGTGAAGTGTGACTGCACCAGCTGTGCAGCCAGATCGGTCTATCCACTGATATCACCCCGCTCTGATAAGAGGTGTCCGATGGGACCGTTGTGTTCTCCAGTGGGATTGCAAATAATGTTCAATGGGATTGCGCTATGAAGACGGCACTTCTGGTGACAACTGGCCGCTGGGATTACTGTGCTTTGCACGCTCACTGAAAACAAAATGATCCTCAGCGAAACCAATTAATAGGCCTATAGCAAATGATGTGATGGCAGCATTCAGGGCCTTTGATAGGGCCGGTTTTAAACACAAACTAGGACTGCATACATTGTGTGTGATGCAAATTTGATCATCACACATGTACTATACAAGTGTAGCCCCCCCGCATTTATCAATGTAATAAGCTTATTTATTATTATATAATGTAGGAATTACATAATTAAAGGGGGGGGGGGGGGGGTGAAATGCTGTTTCATGCATACTGAGCTTTTTACACTGTTAAACACTTGGATTCCCATCCTAAACATAGTCAAAGTTTCAAAAACTAATGTTGGACATTTGATAGAGTATTTCTGTGTCAAAAATACTCCTTCCGGTTTCTCACAAGTTTCGGAGAGTTTTTTTCGAGTATGGGTCTACTTGACGTTAAAAGATCGGAAGGTCCTTGTATGGGCCGTACGGGCTCTTCTCCCGGAAGGGCGCGCGCGTGACTAGAGCGAGAGAGGAAATGCACGCCGTAAACAGTCTCTCAGGTGCAGATCCAGTCGTCCGTGAACACTAATGTCGGTTATAGTCCGCGGCGCTCTCCACTTCATTCCTCCACTTTGACATTAAAGGCGACTTCAACGCTTCAGCACAGCATTCCGGGAAGGCAGCGCTGCATTTGAACCGATTTGAACGCAGAAATGCTTCAGTCGCATCGCAAAGTGGATCTCCACACTCCAAGAAGTGTGTTTTTGACAGAGCCGTCCCAGCGATAAAGGTTCGGTCCTGGAAGCAGCCGGTAAGTAAAACTGCTTCAAATGTCTGTGCTGTGCTTATCGTCACGTATGTAAACATCAGTAAACGACACAATCGCGTGCTTCGTCATTCAAATGCGCTAACGGACTTCATTGCTGTTCTATGTAACTTATAACGTTAACGTTACACTACTCTGACGTGCAAAACCGTTTTGCTTGCTACTAAGGTTTGGTCGCATACAATAGTCCATAAACTATCGCAAGCCATTTTAACATTTAAACCTTTGTCTGACTATCTATAAATATATTTAAAGATAGTAACAATTGTATTTTGACTAGTGATAATTATAATTCGACTAGTCAAAATGACAATTAGAGATATCTGCAATTATAATTGCACTAGTAAGAAATCTGATTCGAGATATCTCTAAATACATTTCAACTAGTCAAAACTCTATTAAAGATATCTGTAATGAGGTTAGAGATATCTTCAATAGACGCTAGTGATGTGTCGTTCATGAACGATTCGTTCATTTTGAACGAATCTTTATTATGACTCGGGACTACCGAGTTGTCTCAGATATTGATTCGTTCATTTTGTGTTGACCGCGCATGCGCATTACGCAACATATGGCCTCTGAATCAGCTCTGAATCTCCGAATGATTAGTTCTTTTGAGTCTCGGGTTTGAGTCTTTCGTTCTTCCTGTTAGTCCCATAGAGTCTATGCTGTCAGTAACGGAAACAGAAAAGATTAGTTCTTTTGAGTCTTGAGTTTGAGTCTTTCGTTCTTGCTGTCAGTCACATGCTGTGTGTGTGTTTGTGTGTGTGTGTGTGTGTGTGTGTGTGTGTGTGTATATATATATATATATATATATATATATATATATATATACCCAGCAAACACAGCAACGTTGTAAAAACGTTTTTTTCATGTTGTGAAAAGGTCGCGATAACGTTTTTATCCGACGTATTTAATACGACAGATGTCGGGTTTTTTTCACGTTATAAATACGTTTTTTCACAACGTTGCAGAAACGTTCTTATAACGTCTTTATCACGTTGCCACGTCTCCTTGTAACGTTGCAGAAACGTCTTTATCACGTTACCGCGTCTACTTACAACGTTGCAGAATTATATTTATAACGTTTTTTATCACCTTACCATATCCTCTCCTTCCAACATTGCAAAAATGTGTTTATAACGTTTTTGTCACCTACCACGTCCATCTCCTTCCAACGTTGTAGAAACGTACCACATTCAAACTGGTTCTTCACTTCACACATGCTGTGATCAAAATGTTTTTTTGTTTTTACTGTTATCTTTAATATAAAAACAATATTATAACTACAGTAAGAAAAATATATTGTGGTCTTTTTAGATCTCTGTATAATTTGTCAAGGCTAATCACACGTTATAATATTTCTGTCAATCTTAATATTCAGCTTATTAATAGCGCTTTTTACATTTCACCTTACCTTAGGCCTTACCTCTGTTTGTTTCCCATTTTATTAAACTACATAAACATATGTAGTACTAATAATTTATACTACACACAACATTTGTCAGTCATTGTATTTATTCACACAATATAAAAAGCAATATGATAGAGGTAAGTTCACAAAAAAAGAAAAATCTGTCATTTACTCATCCTTGCATTATTCCAATCTAAATCTGTATGACTTTCCTTTGTTAAACACAAAGGGAGGTGTTAATGTTAACCTTAAGTCAGGAGATATTAAGCATAATGTTCCTTATACACTATTCACTTTTTTGAACAAAAGAAAGTGAATGGTGAATAAGAAACATTAACTCGAATGTCTAACAAAGTCATACAAGTTTGGAACAACAACAGAAAAGTTACATGATAACAGCTTTTTCATTTTTAGTAGAGATAATGTAAATTGAAATCCTTGAGATAATTGTAGAAGACTACAATTAAAGCTCTCATTAATAATAAGAAAAAAATTCTAAACAGATAAATAAAAATACCGGTATGCCAATAAAACAAAATGGTACAAATAAAGTACAGCACATGCAAATTATGCAATGACTGGGAATTTAAATAAAAACATGAACAAAAAAATGTAGAGAAAAATCCATAAAAATTCAGTGCACAGATGTTAGAACAAAAGAGATTAATCTATAAAATGTAAATTCTCATTTTAACTAATTACAGATTATGTTATTGCATATGTTATTTTACTGCAATCTATTTTTTCTATTGTACCTGGTGTACATTAAACAAGCTAAAAACCCCAGGAACAAAACCCAGAAGTTTTTATAAGCTGTTGACCCCAAAAAAACAACGAGTGTTTAAAGACTAAAGTGGACACAGGCACTTGAGACAGAGCGCGTCATGCTATATTACACTGAGAACTACACACATTGGAGGGGAAAGTAATCAGCGACAGGAAATATAATATATAATATATAAAACTGACATTTGGATATTTAACAAAAGGTTTACTGCACACGTAGGCATATGGAGTGTCAGGATCCCAAAATTGACCCATTCTTCTTGCTGAAGCTTCACGTCTTATTGCCTGTATCCACTTTTGTCCTTAAACGCTTGTTTTTTGGGGTCGACAGCTTATAAAAACTTAGTTATGTGTTTTTTACCTTGTGTGCTGCACACCTCGTCACATATGAGCTTTTAGACATTGCCGTTTTTGTTATAAGTAAAAAAAGACGAGGTGACCGCTTCACGCAACACAAAATCAATGGAGAGCGTTGGAATGTTTCCTCCCCGGTGTGGGCGTGGCCTAAATACACTCTGTCTCTATTATTGTTCAATAAATAATATTTTATAATATTGGCATACCTGATTTTGAGAAACAGTCAAGTGTTTTAGTCTGTTTCACATTGGTACATTAATAGATGTATTATAGCAAACAAAGTTTAGTCGTGTTCCTGAGTAATATCTGCATGCACCTAATTCTGCAGAGAACATATAATACACCATTAGACAGCAATCCATATGAGAGAGAAGTCTGGTCTGGAAGGTGGATCTGGAACCGACTTCTGTCCTGGTTTTCACAACATCTCTTGTTTATCCGTCTTCACAAACTGCCCTGAAATACAATTCAAACATCAACAAGGATTGTTATAAATATAATGTGAGGTTCATACATTCACAATGCTCATCTGGCCTCGGTGGTGAAGTGTGCAGAAAATTCTGCCGGACTGAAATTTAGTCTTTTAGTCTTACCCTTCTTATACTAATGGTAACAAATTTATAACACAACAATAATTCACTCTCAAAACTACCTCTCTTTAATACTGCAAATACCTTGTAGAGCCAAACATGGATGAAATCACAGAATCCAGTCACAAATGGAATTTACTGTATTAAGCAGAACGTTACAGAATTTGGAAATATTCTTTATGTATAAATCAAAATAAGGGCTCTACAATGAATCAGATATTGATACAGACTAGTGTCTGAATATTAAAGCTCAAAAAGACTGGAACTGAAATCTGAAGTCTTTGTTCTGCCATGTCTATAGTATGTAAATAACTACTACTACTTAAACCGAAGCACGCCAGACACTCGTGATGATTTCAGTATCTACTGTCTCCCTATACGCACACATGAACTGCATCTGCAAAGTTGATCTCAGAGTTAATTAATGAACATTTAACCATTTAATTTGATAGAATGATCAACATATACACACAGGAATGTATGTATGGTTGTATGTATGTATGTATGTATGGATGGATGTATGTATGTTTTACTTACAAGTCAGATGGTTCATAGTGCTGGACAGCCATCACAATCTAGGAACATAAACAATTTGTCACAGAGCCAACAATAAGTGGTAAACTATACAATGTCACTCAGGTAGGTTTATTAGAAATAAATAAACTAGTGCATAGGTGAAAATGCAGCAAAAAAAAAAAAAAGATTAATATACAGGATATATACAATATATAATATCGTAAGATACCAGAATTTACGTTTAGGTTTTACAGATGCATGGTTATATACGTGTCGTGGTCAATACTTGTTTACTATGAAAGATCAAACATGTTTGAAATAGCGCATGTGAGTGACGTCACCGAGTCACGTAAAGTGCAAACTGTTTGGTTAAATACTTAAATTAACGTTCCTTTCATTCAACCATTGACAAATAGCCGGCAAAATATTAACAAAACCTCTTATCTACACATAATATGGAATTAAAAGCCCAACTTTCATAAATAAGAGCTCAGGGCTATAGTTAGCCTAACGTTACCTCTTAATTAGCCTAACGGTTAAGACGCTAACGGACTTTTTCCGAAGACACTAAACCATTTCTTTACAGTAAATATTCAACAGAAGCGTGTTAGAAAGTGTCAAGAACAGTTGTATGTATTATATGTGTAATATTAGGGACTAAACTTACCTGAAATTAGTGAAAACAACAGTGGCAGACGGAGCCTTCTGCTTGTTGTCAGACGAGCTGCCCCGTTTCCATGGTAATTCCATCCGCTCCAGTTTAAAAGCGACTCGAATGTTCAACACGCACACACGTTAAACACGTCATGTGTAATTTGTGCAGTGTTGCGTTTACATGAATACATATTTTTATACTGAAGTATAATATCCCGATAGTTAAGTAGGCCACCGTTTAAGTGGAAACTGCAGCCTATGCCTACGTAAAACTTTAAATGGAATGAGAATGAAAGCTTGTATAATATAATATAATATAATATAATATATAATATAATACTCATAGCTATTCTATCAGTTAAATGAGCATCTTAAAGTATATTCACAACATTGATATAGAATGCTCAGCTCTGCATCAGCCTCATCTGTTACTCGATCAGTCACTGAATCGTTGATGTTAAAATGTTACTGTCACGTTCTGTTTATATTCTGTGTATATTTTCCACAAACAGAACGTAGCCTACCGTTGGAGGTTTGGCATATGGTTGTATTTTGGTACTACCATGACGTTTTTAAAACGTTTTATTCCAACGTTCAGATCACGTTATTTTAACACCTGGATAAAACGTCTACCAAAGGTTGTAGTTTGGTCTAGTTTAGTTTTCGTAGTAGACAAACGTGATATTTACGTTTTTTTGACTACTTAAAGAAAACGTCCCAGGTTGGTATTTTCACAACGTTTTTAAAACGTTTTTTTTTCCAACGTGCAGATAACGTTATTTTAACACCTGAATAAAACGTCTCCCAAAAGTTGTAGTTTGGTCTAGTTTTGTTTCCGTAGTAAACAAACGTGATATTTACGTTTTTTTGACTACTTAAAGAAAACGTCCCAGGTTGGTATTTTCACAACGTTTTTAAAACGTTTTATTTTGGTTACATTATTTTTCTATTTTAAAAAACGTTTTTAAAACGTCTTTAAAACGTTGTACTACAACATTACCTAATTGCAACCAGAATACAACGTTGTGGAACGTTGTAAAAACGTTTTGTGTTTGCTGGGTATATATATATATATATATATATATATATATATATATGTATGTATATGTATAAATGTATGTATGTATATATATGTATGTATATGTATATATATATATATATATATATATATATATATATATATATATATATATATATATATGTATATGTATATATATATATATATATATATATATATATACACACACACACACACAGTTGATTCAAAATTAGTCTAATTGAATTTGTGATGTTAGACTTGAATAGTCAATATATTTCCCATATTTGTATATGTCTGATATTAACTGAGAATAATATAAAAAATAAAATAAATAACTACGTGCTTTTTACTAAAAAGGTTGTGAACTTGTGTTCTATACACGGTGACAAGTCACGTGACAAAAGAACGAACGACTCAAACCCGAGACTCGATCAAAAGAACTAATCTTTTCTGTTTCCGTTATTGAAAGCATAGACTCTATGGGACTAACAGGAAGACCGAAAGACTCAAACCCGAAAGACTCGTAAGAACTAATCATTTTTGTTTCCGGACCTGTGTCACGCACGGTCCGGGCGGCCCAGCCCCCAGATCTGATCAGAGTCAGACACAGACGAGTCGACAGCTAACGTCTCGAGGAGCTCGAAGACACGAGAGGCGGAGAACAAACGTGATAAATATGAAGTTGCAAGAGAAAGAATGTTTTGGATCAGGAGGTGAGGTGAACTAACAGAGAAACTGCAATAGCCTGACCCAACAACTAATCAATTAATTAAACATTTCAGTTTCTTATAATTTGGCTTTGGTTGCTGTACCCTATAGTTTATTTGTATGTAGTTTTAAAATGTAATCAACATTGTGTTGGGCTATTTAACATGTCATTTTGGTGAAATGAACGAAATGACTCGAAAAAAGATTCGTTCATTTTGCTGAACGAGACTCAAAGATCCGAGTCTGTAAAATGATCCGAACTTCCCACTACTACCGCGTCACACATACGCAAAGGTAATTAGAGATATCTCTAATTCAATTTCGACTAGTCACAACTCTATTTTAAGATATCTGAATTGTACCTGCTCCTAGTCAAATCTGCGCTGTTGTGTAGGGTTGTGACGTGGGGGAATTTTCTACCAATAATCGACGAGTGACAACATTTGGATGCATATGATTAAATGTCTCCAGCAGACCCAGTCAAAAACATTTAAGAATGATTTAAAAAAAGATTACAGGTTAATAAATGTTTAAATAACATTGACACGATGTAGCTACTGATTACATTGATTAGTACATTGCGTTGTGTTTACTCGTGTCATAAAGGTAATAATCCACAAGGTGGGAGTGGTGTGTTGTATTATAGCAAAAGATCTGCGATGTGATATTCTGCTGTGTTGAGTGATGAGCGCCAGTGCGTTGAAAAGTTATTTTAAAATTATAACATATGTAATGTTGCACCAGAAATAAGGCCAAATGCTTAGCTTTAAATGTGTTCGTTTGGGAATGAAAACTAACACAATTGAATCCACAGCATGCACATCTCAACATTGTTTATTACTTTAATATATAGCCTAGAATTAGACAACAACCTTCTTGATCTTCTCAGCATATTATATGTCACTTTTACACATGTCCCAGGTACATTTTTTATTTTCATTCGTTTGATTTCCTTCTATATAAATGAGCTTAAAATGACCAAAGACGCAGGACTTTTATTATACAATTCTTAAACAACATGGCAGATGACAACGGTTTCCGCGGTAGGATTGGTTAATAAAATGTTTAAGGTGTGGCTTAGGTAAGGCATATTTGCATGCATGTTTAAGATATCTATAAAGGAGTTTTGACTAGTCAAAATGTTAATTCCAGATATCTACATTTATATTCTTCCTAGTCACAAAGCTAATTGCAGATATCTCCAAAGAAAGATCTGTCTAGTCAAAAATCAGACAGAGATATCTATAATTAAATTGCAGATATCTTTAAATGAGTTTTGACTAGGAAGAATTCCAATTCAAGATATCTCGTATTAAGTTTTGCCTAGACAAAAATCCAATTCAAGATATCTTCAATTATAATTTGACTAGTAATAAATTATTTGCAGATATCTACAAATGTATTTTAGATATCTTTAAATTTGATGAATTAAAGATATCTTAAATGTGATTATGACTAGTCAAAACCCAGTTAGAGATATCTCTAATTATAATTTTTACTAGTAATAATTCAGTTAGAGATATCTCTAATTTAATTATGACTAGTGCAATTGTAATTTGAGATATCTCTAATTAGAATTATGCCTAGTATTAAATCAATTATAGATATCTTTAATTACAATTTCTACTAGTCAAAACTCATTTGAAGATATCTGGAAATATTTTCCAATGGAAGTCAATGGAAGAATGTGACTAGTCAAAATAGCATTATAGATATCTTGAATGAATATTATGACTAGTCAAATTAACATTGTAGATATCTTCAATCCATATTATGACTAGTCACAATCACATTGTAGATATCTTAATTGCAATAACGACTAGTCAAAATTGCAGAGGAGATATCTGGAACTGGAATTATGACTAGTCAAAACTGATTTATGACTAGTATGCGAAGGTGTATTTAATGCTAAAACGGCTTGCCATAAGATGGGTTTCTCCACGCTTGAGGACGTCACCGCTTTGTGCATATGTCATTCTTTAGCTCCGCCCACACGATACGCCTCCAGGCGCTCGGTTTTTTCCGGAAAGACTCGGTACAGCCCATATTTCTTTTACAAATATAATAAAACTAAAGACTTTTCGGAGATATGAAGGATGCAATACTACTCTATAGGTACTCAAGATTGACATGAGATTGACTGAAACTGAGTGTTTCACCCCCCCTTTAAAGTATTAAAGGAAGGGATAGTTCACCAAAAATGAAAACTAGCCCATAATTTACTCACCCTAAAGTCATCCTAGGTGTGTATGGCATTCTTCTTTCAGACGAATAAAATCATAGTTAAGTTAAAAATATCCTGGCTCCTCCAAGCTTTATAATAGCACTGTTGCTGTCAAGTCACCTTTATATATAGCGCTTTTTACAGTGACGATTGTTTCAAAGCAGCTTCCCAGTGATAACAGGAAAATAATGCAACAGAATTTAATAGAAAGTAATATAATTAAATATTTAGTATCCCCAACTGAGCAAGCCAAAGCCTAAGGCAACATGGGTGACGGTGACAAGGGGCCCAAACTCCATCAGGTGACATAATGGAGAAAAAAACCTTTGGAGAAACCAGGATCAGTCGTGGTGCCAGTTCTCCTCTGGACAAGCGAACAGTGTATGATTATGATCTAGGCAACATTACAAAACAAATCATATTAGGTCCAACGGTCAGAATATTTGTGCAGTTTCTACAGAAAGATCGGTCATCACGCAGCAGATGGGCTTGTGTGCATCTAAAAACCGGCTCTCCGTGTTAATAAAGGCCTTCTGAAGCGAATCGATGCGTTTGTATATGAAAAATATGCATATTTAAAACTTTATGAAGTAAATTATGTAGCTTCCGATGAAACGCCTTCCGTATTCACTTTACATTAAAAGTTAAGCGCCCATGCTGCTCGGAGTTCAAAAGTTGTCAACTCTAAACGTGTGTGTGCGCGCGTGTGTGTGTGTGTGTGTGTGTGTGTGTGTGTGTGTGTGTGTGTGTGTGTGTGTGTGTGTGTGTGTGTGTGTGTGTGTGTGTGTGTGTGTGTGTGTGTGTGTGTGTGTGTGTGTGCGTGTGTGTTTAAAGCCAAATGGTGAATTTTGGATGTATACAAATGCATGCATTTTGTGAATTTTTTTACAAACATTCAGTCAAATATTTACTATATATATATATATATATATATATATATATATATATATATATATATATATATATATATATATATATATATATATATATATATATATATATATCTTTTTATATTTATAACATTTTCCTCATAGTCATCTGTGTCATCGGTTTGGTCCTGGTCACACTCTGTAAACCCCATCAAAAAGAAACACTGCTCTCTAGTGGACAAATTGCAAGAATATTCAAGGTGAAGTTCTTCTTCAAAGAATTTTGTTCATCTTCAGAACACAAATGAAGATCTTTTTGATGAAATCTGAGAGCTCTCTGTCCCTCCACTGACAGCTATGTATCTAGCACTTTGACACATCAAAAAGTTCATAAAGAGATCGTAAACCTAATCCATATGAATTGAGCGGTTTTGTCAAAATATTTTGAATATTCTCGATCGCCTTATACGATGGACAGATTGAATTTAGGCTTTAAGCTCTATTGACCACATCTATGAAAAGCTGTTGATCGCCACAGATAAAACTGTAGTGTTTTTTCTCTGTCCCCTAGGTTATCATGGACTGTACTGTGAGGAGGAGTATAATGAATGCTTGTCCGCTCCCTGTCAGAACTACGCTACATGCAGAGACCTGATCAATGCATACGAGTGTATCTGCGCCTCACAGTTCACAGGTGCCTTCTCTTCTCTAGCAGGACTGTGCCTACATTTCATCTACATGTAATGCATCTGGGCTTAAAATGCCAATAAAATGGCATAATAGGATCAATGTGATGTGGGTTGTTTCAGGTAAGCACTGTGAGATATATAAGGACCCCTGTCTGAAGCTCAGGTGCCAGAATGGAGGACATTGTGAAAGTGGAGGGAGAAACGCATCCTGTGTGTGTCCACCAGGATATATGGGTGAATATTAGTGTTTGTTTTATGTTTTTATGATCATGAGCGTCTTTGGCTGTGTTTGCAATAACATGTTTTCATACTAATACTATTTCTGCAGTATGTAACATGCATATTGTGCAAATCATTCTTTATTTTCTATATGCACGAAATACCCAAATAACATATGAGTTTTCAGTTTTTTATATGGCACAACAAATTTCAGTGTAGAATAATGCATACATGTGCAAATTTGCATTATTTGAAGGGGCTGGTTATAGTAGGTCCTTTTATCTCTCTGTAGGTGAGAACTGTGAGGTTGACGTCAACGAGTGTGAGAGTAACCCCTGTCACCATGGCGGAACCTGCATCGACCAATCAAACGGCTACACCTGTCACTGTCCTCCCGGCTGGGTTGGCGGAAGCTGTGAGATCCGTGAGTTTGTGCCGACCGTCTGACCTTCACTCACTACAACAGCTCTCACAAGTATGGCGAGGAGAGAAATATGGAGGGAATGATGAGGGAAAACGTACATTGAAATCACAAATAAAATGGTTCCCACTTCACATTAAGTGTCTTTAACTTCCCTTCCCTGTATCTCACCTCAATAGCAATTTGAAACACACAGGGTTTCCGCGGGTCTTAGAAAGTCTTCATTTGACATTACAATGTTTAAGGCCTTAATAATGTCTTAAATTGGATCAGAAAGTGTTAAATTCAATATCATGGCATTTAATTAGGGCCATATGACTTCTGCAATGCAGAAAACATGGACAGAATGGCAGAATCCATTCTTAAAAATGCAATTTACAGTATAATGCAGAGTGTCGCAGAATTTGTCAAATTTTGGATGAATAAATCAAAAGTAGGTCAGTAGACTTAAAGGGATAGTTCACCTAAAAATGTATTCATTTACTCACCCTAATGTGATTCCAAACCCGTAAGATTGTCGCCGATTGAGTCTCTTAAGAATATTTGGAATAAACCATTTGATTCATATGGATTAGTTTTACAATCTCTAGTTTTACGAAGTATCAAGTGGTAGTTGCTTAGACTGTCAATGGAGGGACAGAAATCTTTCCGATATCATTAAAAATATCTTTATTTGTGTTCTGAAGATGAATAAAAGTCAGTCAAATTTAATTTAATGATTAAAGCAGAGTCCAGAAAAAAAATATAACAGAATAAACTATAAAACAAAAAAACAAACAAAAAAATTGATTTTCGTAGGGCTCTACATTGAATTTCAAAATTAAATTGTATGCACTGCAAAAAACAAAATTGTTCCAGTACACTGTAAAAAAATATTTAGAAAAAAAGTTACCTGGTTGCCTTAAAATTTTGAGTTCATTGAAATTTAAATTTTGCGTTAATACAATGAACATTTTTTGAGATTTGACAACCTTTTTTAAAATATTATTAAAAGATTTTGTATGCATATTGGGTAATTGTGTGTGTTTTGTTTCTGATGACGCAGTGAAACATGCCAAATTGTGCTATTTTCATGATTTATCAATTTTTTTATGTGGTTTAGATACAAAAATATTTTGAGTTTCTATTTATTAAACAAATTTCCTTCATTGTATCAACTCAAATTTTTAATTTCAGTAAACTCAACATTTTAAGGCAACCAGGTTACTTACTTTTTTAAGTTAAACCAACAAAAAACAACCAACATTTTTTACAGTGTAGAAACTGGAAAACATTAAAACATCCTTAAATCAAGATGACATGCGAAACGAAGAAATTAAGTCTCATTTTCTGAGAAATTTAACAAAATGAAGTGAGTTTATGCATAAAACAATAACCAATATCTGTCATTAAGTATCGTAAATTACTTTCATTGGAATTAAATCTATTTTTATGAACCCCATTGGCAGATATTTGTTCTTGTTTTAGCCATAAAATAGCTTTCACAAGATTTCTTATCTCAAACTTTAAACTATTTGTTGTGCAAATAATACAAAAAGTTATGCAGATATTTTGGAGATTATATTCTCAACTATGCAGTGTCACTAATACAACTTATTGTGTGCTTATAAGTTTATATTTAGAGATTTGTTCCTTTACATTTAATCCTTAAATTTTCTTTAATTGGTCTTAAAACATCTAAAATGTACCTTCATAAAACCTGCAGAAAGCCTGATACAACATGAACAACATAATACATGATATATTTTACAGTACGTGCATGTGTATTTACAATGTGCTTACCTAAGAAAGTACTGAGTAATATAAGGTAACTACATGGGTTAAGGTGAGGTTAACAGTAAATTATGCATAATTACAAGGAACTAACCCTAAACCTAACCCATATTGTATAAGTACATGTTGTATTTGTATAATTGCACTGTAACAAGGGCACCTTTAAAATAAAGTATAACTGTATATTCTACCTATCACTTTTTTAAGTAACTACAAATTAGTTAAAAATGCCAAAGTGTGTCCATAAAAGGTGTCCATGTGACTTAAAGGGACATGGTGTGCTCTGTAGTTCAGTCATTTCTCCGTCACGACGTAGGCCTCAAGGACACATTATGTATGCACAGGGGTAGAGAGCGGTTCCCTGAGGAGTGACGTGCTACTGCCTTTTATGGCAGCTGTGACTAGGCACCATTAGCTTCCTTTGAGCCTCGTCACGCTCTGCCAGCTCGCATCATTATAGCACCAGGGAGAGACAGGACGACTGTGACGTGTGGGAAGGCGGAGCCACATGACTCTCTCCCCATTCAGAGATTTTCATGAATATCCCAATGTGTTTATGGCTGTGTGTATGTCCTTGCTAGCTAACAGTTGTCTGCACTTGGTATTAAAGCACTTTGTCAACTAGACTGCTATTGCAAAATATATGAATAAACTAGATTTTTTAAAGAGGTGGTTGATTATGATTGCACTTTAGTTAGTGTGTAATGTTGCTGTTTGAGCATAAACAACATCTGCAAAGTTAAGAGTTAAGGTCAATGCAAAGGGAGAATGGGTTAGGGTTACATTTTAAGGAGTACAGCAAACAGCTGGGAGGGACTACAAAAAGCTTATTCACGGGTTAGTTACATCACTAACCCTAAAATGTACATAAACCCTGCCCCCAGGAACACGTAACAAAGGGTTTGAGGCCATATTGACAAGTGAGAGAGTTGTTGTAGTAATATTTGGGAGTCTGCTCAAGATGTTACATCTGTATTTTCACATTTAGTGTAATACAGTACTAACACAAATGCAATAGTATGTCATAAAAGCAAGATGACAACATAAGGTATAACCGTAATTAAACTAAACCACACCTGTTCTATCTTCATGCAGCATTTATTCTCTGTCTCTAAAGGCATCTTTCAACAGACTCGGGTTTGAACATAAAAGGCTGAACAGTTTCTGACATTTTCAGTGCGTGTCTGCTTGAGCTAATCAGAGCTGCAGACACAAGCTCTTGAAACTCTGCCCTCTTCTTAAAAAGGGGCTGGGAGCAGCAGCTCATTTGCATTTAAAGGGACACACAAAAACATTGCATTATCATGCTAATGTTATAACAAATGATCTGTTGGGTATTTTGAGCTGAAACTTCGCATACACACTCTAGGGACATCAGAGACTATTTTTACATCTTGTAAAAAGGGGCATTATAGGAACCCTTTAAATAAGTTTGAGCGGTCCTTGCACACACCACCACGCTATGATGGTGTTATGGATGGTTACTAGGAGGCATTGTTGTTGTTGTTGTTTTAAATAAAACAAGCGATCACATTTTTTTCTCTCTTTCATCATTCTTCTCATTTTCCTCCTCACATTTCCTCTCTCAGATCTGCAGTGGAAGATGGCTCAGCCTGTGGACTCTCTGACCAACATGCCACGTCATTCTCTGTACATAATTATCGGAGCTCTGTGCGTCGCTTTTGTCTTGATGCTCATCATCCTGATCGTTGGCATCTGTCGCATCAGCCGTATTGAATACCAGGGCTCATCCCGTCACGCCTACCAGGAGTTTTACAACTGCCGCAGTATCGACAGCGATTTCAGCAACGCAATCGCCTCCATTCGCCATGCAAGGTAAACCATTTTATATACACACACCGGACATTTTATTAGGTACACATTGCTAGTAATGGGGTAGAACTGCATTAATTCTTTGTGGTGTTGGCCACGAAGGTGTTGGAAACGTTCCTAAGAGATTCTGGTCCATATTGACATGATATCAGCACACAGTTGCTGCAGATTTATCGGCTGTGCAACCTTGATGTGATTCTCCTGTTCCAGCTCATCCCAAAGCTGCTTTATTGGATTGAGATCTGGTGACTCTGGAGGCCATTTGAGTTTAGTGAACTCGCTATCATGTTCAATAAACCAGTTTGAGATTATTTGAGCTTTGTGACATGGCACGTTATCCTGCTAGAAATAGTCATCAGAAGATGGGCACACTGTGGTCATAAAGGGTTGGACATGGTCAGTAACAATAATCAAATAGGCGGTGGTGTTTAAATGATGCTCACTTGGTACAAAGTGTACAGAGGAAATATCCCACACACCATTACTCCACCAGCAGGAGCCTGAACCGTTGATACAAGACAGAACGGATCTATTCTTTCATGTTATTTATGCCAAATTCTGATCTGAATGTCACAACAAAAAATCAAGACTCATCAAACCAAGCAACATTTTGCCATGTGAATTTTAGCCTCAGTTTGCTGCTTTCAGCTGACATAAGTGTCACCAGTTGGTCTTCAGCTCTTGTAGCCCATCTGTTTCGACGTTTGACAAGTTGTGCATTCATAGATGCTCTTCTGTAGACCTTGGTTGTAGCAAGTGCTTATTTGAGTTACAGTTGCCTTTCTATCAGCCGAACCAGTCCGGCATCAACAAGACAATTTTTCACTGGATTTTCTTCTCATGTTCCGAACAATTCTCTGCAAACCCTAGAGATGTTGTGTGTGAAAATCTCAGTAGATCAGCAGTTTCTTAAACCAGTTTCTGACCAGCCGATTTGCCGCCAACAACCATATTCTTTTTCACCCTGTGGCCCAACCAACAAGCTTTCTCCAGACGTCTTAGTCCTGGGCCAGTTGTTCCAGATGCCCCCATGTGTGACCCATCCTCCTCAGGTCTGCCTTCAGGATCACGGCGCCAGGTACTCCTAGGTTTTTCTTTCTTCCTCCTCCCTTGGGGGTTCCAGATCAGGGATTTTCTTGTAAACTGTCTGCAGGCCTGCGGAAGGGAAGGTCCAATCCACCTCCAGCATCTTTGGAGCTTCCAATGGTTGTTTTCTTTTTCTTGCCACAGTTCTTTGTTGCTGATCTTGTCTGGCCAGTGGATCTTAAGGATCTTTCTGAGGCAGGTGTTGATGAAAACCTGAATTCTCTTCATGGTAGTGGTAGTGGTTCACCAGGTCTCAACTCCATACATCAAGACAGGCTTGGTGTTGAAGATCCTGATCTTAGTGTTGATGCCGATCAGACTTAATCGTGTTCTCACATCCGCATCTGTTCCACTTCCCCTAGCGCCTCATTTGCAAGTGTGATGGGCGTTGCACTGCCTTTTTCTTGATCTTTAGTACCGTATTCCTCTCTCTATTGATGTTAAATGGTTAGTTCACCCAAAAATGAAAATTATTGAATTAATTACTTATCCTCATGCCGTTGGACACCTGTAAGATCTTCGTTCATCTTCAGAACACAAATGAAGATATTTTTGTTGAAAGCTGATGGCTGAGAAAGGCTTTAAAGGCCTCCATTTGCATTTAGTACATTCCCAGTCACAAGACCCATAAAGGCACTAAAAACATCAATACAAAGTCCATCTCACTACAGTGGCTGTACAATAATTTTACAATGCGACGGAAATAGTTATTGTGTGCTCAAAAATCTAAATAACGACTTTATCCACGAAGTTATTGACGTGAACATTGTTCAGATACATGACCTGGAAGAGGAGGAGCGCCGCTATCGCGTGAGTTCACGTCCGAAACCTTACACGGAAAACAATAACTTGGTGGATAAAGTCATTATTTAGATTTTTTTTTGCGCACAATATCTATTTTCGTCGCATTGTAACATTATTGTACAGCCTCTGTAGTGAGATGGACTTTGTATCGATGTTTTTAGTGCCTTTATAGGTCTTGTGAGTGGGAATGTACTGAATGCCAACGGAGGCCTCTGAAGCCTTTCTCAGCCATCAGCTTTCAACAAAAATATCTTAATTTGTGTTCTGAAGATCAACGAAGATCTTACGGGTGTCAAACGACATGAGGGTGAGTAATTATTTAAATCATTTTCATTTTTGGGTGAACTAACCCTTTAAGGCCCAGACTTTCTAATGTAATCGCTACGATGCTGGTCTTTTCCTGCATCTGTTGTTGGGTGTGAGAGAGAAAGGCCAGGTCATCGGCAAAGGCGTGATCATCCAATTGTGTCCATAAAGTCCACTGGATGCCATTTCGCTTCTGGACTGTAGATTGCCAGCAGGAACAGGAAGGACAATAATAATAGAAGGGATAAAGTACTGATGCTCAGTTTGAACTTCAGCAGATCATTTTGACCATGTCTACATGGCTAAATGCATTGCGTTGCTGACATGTGATTGGCTGATTATATATTTCCGTTAACTGGCAGTTGAACAGGTGGACCTAATAAAGTGGCCAGTGAGTATGAGCATACAGTGTGTGTGTAATATATATATATTTCAAAGAATGTTAATGCTGCTTCTTCTCATGCATAGAAGCTAATGCATGAGGAAATGAGACTGTTCCTTTGTTTGAATTACAGGTTTGGGAAGAAATCTAGACCAGCAATGTATGATGCGACTCCCATCAGTTATGAAGATTACAGCCCTGATGACAAGCCTCTAGTTGCACTCATTAAAACTAAAGATTTGTGAGGCAATACATCTGCACACACATACACACACACACCCCGCATACACAGTTACTGTTCCAGCCTTTAAAATGAGCCAATCTGTTCAGTATTTATTTCCAGAGAATAGGTTTAAAAATTAAAGGAAAAAAATGTTTGAAATTGATATATTTTACCATCGTAAACCATGAAGCTTTTAATTCATATCTGGCACAAGGAGTGCTGCACAGAATTAGTGGAATAGTCCCAAACAAATGTGCTTTGTTTGAAGACGCAAATGTTTGGTGGAATATAAGGAGATGAATAACAAGCTACATTGAAAAATGTGTGAGGGGGTGTTTAAACCAAACCCTCGAACCCACTGGACTCTGATTACAAATAGGATAGCAGCACTCCAAGCAAAATCTGTAGAATTAGAAGTAATAGAGCTCATAGTACAGTTATACTGTAACTTTATACAGAAGAATTAAAAGATAAGACGATATAGGTTGCCTTACTGGTGCATGGATAGGATCAATGGTTTGGCATTACTCTGTAACCTTATAGACATTGTTATTTGCTGTTTATTTCTTCTTGTTCATTGTGGTCTCTTTTGTGTCATAAACTTGGTGTTAGCAAAGTCGTATGATACCACTGTCCATGTGAAGGCAGCACAACAAACTGCTTTTTAAAGTAATGTTTGATGGTGTCGTATCACTGAGTAAGTAATAAACTAGGACTCCTGTTTATAGTGTTTTATGGAACGTAATTTAAACACATCTCTGTTCCAGTACATCTGCGAAGCTCCTTGAGGTGCAGTCACGTTTTCTGCTGCTCTGCTAAATTGAATGGCTGAAATCCAGTCATTTAAATAGAAATTCATGCATTTGGTAGTTTCAATCTTTTGACTTATAAGTAAGCTCCAGAACACCCTAGCAACCAGTAATTTGCATGGTTGGGCCAAAAAAGTTCCCTACACAGATTTAGCTTTTATTCAGGTTGGTCACAAGGATTTGAACAGAAAGCTGCTTGGTTTGAAAGTGTTAGAGGGTTAACAGTTTATGACCCAAGACCAGTAGTGAAAAATGAAGACCAAGAGTCAGGAGTGTAATTAATTAAATAAAACTTTACTGAAGAATAGTTTGCAGCTTCATCTGCAGAATCCAGCTTCAAGTCTCACAAGGAGTTTGTAGGCCACTTACTCTCTCACCATCTCGTCGCCCTGTCCTCGTACATGCAATTGTCCCAACAGTTATACTGTTTTCAAGGTCTATCCACGTCATTACGGCAATGTGGATGATTCTGATTGGCTCAGAGAAAATGCATAGTCATAGTAAATTTCCACACATTGTCAGTTAATCTGATGCGCGTCTCCATAGACATGTCACTTGTTGACGCTTTAACCCGAGAATTAGGCCCGTAGTGACCTTCCAGATCTGGAGCAGGCGCCAGCTTGCCCAGAACAACAAGTCCACCCATCTCTTAGGGTGCCCATTATACACCACCTCAACACTGATCTATAACACAGAATACTGCACACATACACAGATACACAGTCTCTCCAAGGTTGGAGCTGATTAAGCTCCAGTTCTGACCAGAAACTTCCCCAAGACATACTGATAACATGTGCTTTCTATCAGTGAGAGATACAGATAATAGTACAGGCATATTTAGCTTGATTATTTAGCGTTTTAGTAAAAGGAAATATAAAATGAATAAAATATAATAAAGTAATGAAAGAAAAATCTATATTTCATATCTGGAAGCTGGACTAGCATGTTAGGGGTGTGTGATACCTCCAAAATCCAAACACACGACCACAAAATATCACTGAACTTTCGCTAATGTGACCGCAAATTAAAGTTAAACTCAATGCAACCTTAAAAGAAATGGAAAACACTTGAAAACCAATTAGTCCATTCATATGTACAGTAAAGTGCTAATAACTATCAAGAATTCACTCATAAAGAAACTAATAAAGAAACACTAAAACAAGAAAACAGGGGTTTACACCTTTGGTGTTTATATCAAAATGTAAAGAGATATGCACATATTGAATAAACCGCCAGAACGCCATTAAATTGTAATAATTTGCAAAAATCGAAGTTTATGGCATTTACATGGCCTTACTTGTTGTCAGGTTGTTTAGCAAAATCAGTGGAAACGCAATGTGCGAGGGCATGGAAAATCGAGAACTGAAAATGCTCCCTGCGTGATGGAAGTTGTAGAACATAATGTGGACAAGAGCACTGAGAATTCGTAGGAAACTTTGAAACCGTACAGAATGTTTACTGGCATAGACATGGGACTTAAAAATAACCGCCAAGAATAAGATTACCTTCCTCATTAGTATCTGCTGAGACATTAGTGAGCTCATGGTAAGAGTACTGGAACAAGAGAAGTGTCTCTGCCAGGTCCTGGAGTCTGGTTAAGACCAGCATATTTCTGCCGCGCGCTTCTGGTGTTCCTGCAACAGGTTCCAGCTCTCTCTTTCTCTTCATTTGCATCTGGCTGGAGTGGTACTCATGGGATGTTTTCATTCTTTCCATTGCCCTTCTATCTTTCTCTCTTATCTTTCATATCTGCTCCTACTTATACTCCTATGGTTATCCTCTTGCTTAGTATAGACGGGTAGAAGTTGCCCTCTGTAGCTGATCTGAGAATAGTTTTGATGCCTGTATTGGCTGAATTAAGGGTGTGTTCACACTTGGCATGTTTGGTTTGATTAAAACAAACTCTGGTGTGTTTGTTCTGTTAGTGCGGTTCATTAGAATAGGTGTGAACACTGCTATCTGAACCTGGGTGTTGCACCAAACAAGTGGACCGAGACCGCTGAAAAGATAGGTCTCTTTCCGCTTCCAAATGAACTCTGTAGGCCAGACCAAAGACATGTAAACGAACCAAAAAAAGTACATGATGTGACCCTTAAAAGTACTGAATGGTCATACACACCTCATAGTTGCCCATCACAGTTCGTTACAGGCATCAGAACCGCGTCTCCTCGCAGCAGATCTTGGTCTGTGTGTGTGACGGAGCGAGTTCTGCCGCTGTTTTGACTCCTTTACACATTTTATAAGCTCTTCATGAGTTCTCAGAGGGTCAAAATACCATCATATGTACTGTACACGCACACACACACACACACACACACACACACACAATGAGCACATTTAATCCAGTATACAGCATTTTATTTTGGATCGGACCAAAAGAACCAAGGGAACCAAACTACAAGTCTGAGCACACCCTACAATAGTTTGATGCAAGTGTTTTTTTTTGTGTGTGTGTGTGTTTTTTTCCCCAAAGACTTTCATTCTGTGAAACAAAGGAGTTATTTGGTAGAATGTTCAAGCTGCTCTTTTCCATGCAATGGAAAAAACACGATAACAGTCTATATAATGCACTATATTCAATGTATTCTGAAGCTGTGTAATAAGCTGAAATGCAAGGTGTTCATTAACTATCTGCTGTAGCTTTCAAATCTCATTCATATTTGTTAATATTAAAACATTGTGCCTCAATGTGCCATGTTTGTTTTGTATGATATAATTTCTTAAGGCTGAACACATTGAATGTTTTGAACTGAAAGTAATGCTGAATGAGATTGGGGGCTATAGTCTTTGATTGTATGACTTTTTTTGCTTGACAATGTATCACCACTCAGCTTTGTTTTATGGAAAAGAGCAGCTTGGAAATTTTCCAAATGACCTGTTTAGTGTCATGAAGGTGTTTCATCTTTAGGTGAAAGAGCACTTTAAGCCTATTGGTGTTATAACCTGGTCTAGGATCAGTACTAAAGGGGAGCTTCTAACCCAAGCACAGTTTTTGTTAGATAAAAGATAACACCATTTGATTATAAATGTGGAATGATGTACTAATAAAAGTTCAAGTGAAAGCCTAAAGCCTGTTTAATGCTTGAATGTTAAAGATTTAATGACAGTAAATACACATCATGATGGATGTTACTCGTAATGCAATCTGAATGACTCACTGTGGTACGTAAGTGACTGGTATGTAGAAGATATTTAGTTTTTGATAAGGGAGCACTATGTGTATCTTCATATCACAGGGAACAAGACGTTTTGCAAGATAACGCACACGTCAGAAGTGTTCTCTTTAATCCAAAGAACAGACGGTAAGTCTCGCGCACGCACACACACACGCACTCACACACACACACACACACACACACACACACACACACACACACACACACACACACACACACACACACACACACACACTTCATCTTTCCAAACAGTCCAAACTTATAAGCACTTTCTGTGTATAGTGCACAATGAAACTTGACATTTGTAAAACCATTCAGTGTTGCAATCGTGTCTCATGTCTCAAGATGAGAAACACACACACACACTCAGACGCAGACGGTAAGCGTACGAGAGGATGTGTTTTCCACAGCCGGAATGCCTTTGACTGTCTGCACATGGAATGTCCCCCAGCTGGCCGTGCCCTTATATGGAGTTCAAACGATGTCCTAAATCCTTCAGTGACCTTGTGTGGGCTCCAGATGTTCTCAAAGTAAACATCTGTAAGAATGAAGAACCACGATGACGCTCTGACCACTCAGAAGTCCTTCGACTGCAGGGAGGAAAAGACGCATGGCTTTGATGGCTTTGACCTCAGAGAAAGACTAAGGTGCCCTTTAACCCCCTTCAAGTGTTTATTTGACCTCTGCTTTATTCTACGTGGATGTCTACTATACGTTTCTGGTTAAGAACAGAGATGAATGCCTTTGTTCAGCTACATATAGTATAGAAAATATTACACAGGAATAATGCATATGGTAGTAGTTCACTTTAGAATTAAAATTTCCTGATCATTTTAAATTAAAGAAAGACATGAACATCTTGGATGAACATCTAGTTCACCCCCACGTCATTATAAAATAACAATCGTTTTGCTAGATAGGACCTTTATTGTACCCCATTGAAGTCCAATATATGGAGAAAAATCCTGGAATGTTTTCCTCAAAAACCTTAATTTCTTTTCGGCTGAAGGAAGAACGACATGAACATCTTTGATGATAAGGGGGTGAGTAAGTTATGAGGAAATTTTAATACTGAAGTGAACTACTCCTTTAAAAGAAAAATACACACACGTTTGTTAAAAAAAGAAATTGACTGGAATAAATGATGCATGATTTAAATTATGTATGAATGAAGGATTTGTACAGTGGTATGCTGCTGCATATACAGTTATAGTATACTCTTCAAGACCTAAATCTAACTTGAACTTTTCAGTATTCTCTCCGCACCCCAAGTGTGTGGGCTACTATGGGTGTAAAGCAGATATGGTAGTTTAACTGCTTTGTAAATCCTGGAAAATCCTAATTCAACACACCATTTATAGACAGGTAGGGTCAATTTCTGACCTGTGACATCATGAGGGTTTCAGAAGGTCTGGTTTTACCACACCGCTTCTCTTTGAGTCACTGAATCGCACCCTATCATTTACTGCACATCTGGTTTGAAAGCTTTTACCTTTCTTATAAATTTCAGTCTAACCAAATCATAATTAAAGGAAGTGTATGTAAGATTGTGGCCAAAACTGGTAGTGCAATCACTTTCCCCTCCCCGACTCGAGGTTGCCAGATTGGCTGCAGGTTCAGAAGGAACGTTTGCAGCTGTGGTAACTAGAGCAGATCTGGCAACCCAGATGCCCAAACACTACTGACTTTGTGATTGGTCGATAGGTGGAGGGCGGAGCTTCAGGCCAAAACACAACATGTCAACATCAACATCAGTTGAGGGCTGCAACAACAACTTTATAATGACAATATCCTGGCCGGACTACTGTTGTCATTGATAAAAGTATTTGACAATAACATGATTTCTTAATGTCTAGTGACATAGCAGGACCATTTTAGGATTAATTTAAATACATTTCTTACATACAGTTTCTTTAAACTTTTCATGTAGGTGAGACTGGGACTAGTTGTGCTAAGGTCATGCTTTGATTTAGCAGTGATATACATAATGAATATTTATTTATTTAATTTTTCCTAACAGAAATTTTAATATAATTTTACTATAGCTGTTGCAAACAAGTAAACACTGTGATCCAAGAAGAAAAACATTCTTAAATGTCAGGCCAAGGCAAAAAAACGGTTATAGTAATATTAGTACAATATTTTGGCCTTTCCATTGTTGTTTCATGAATTGAATTGAACAGCCTACATGTTAAATAGCCTATATATGCCATGGAAGATGCCAACTTTACAAATAAAATTAATACATATAAATATGTGTTTACATTTTTCATATCACGCAGATATTCTGAAACCAGCAGGGGCTTTGCTCTATATTACCGATAAATATTAGCTGATAAGTCCTTGTGTCAGTGGAGAACCAGATAATAACTAGCCAGACTGTTTTATGAGTAGAATCAGAAGTAGTGATGCCATATTTGTAAATCACTCTTTTGCTCTAATATAGCAAACAGTTTTAAAAATAGGTCTGAAATTAAAAGATGTATATTTATCTACAATCCACTTTAGAAAACATGTGTGTCATGTGTATGTGGGGTAACGCAGCAGTTTTTATCATATTAGATACATTTGAGTGTTTTGAAAGTTATGTTATAACACTACTCTGTGTTTGCACAGCGCCGAGAGGCGAACAGAGTACACAGCCTCATTAGCTACTTGAGTAAAAGTACAGATACCCCTTGCTAAATTTTACTCAAGTACAAGTAAAAGTACTACAGTCAGATGTCTACTTAAGTAAAAGTACTGAAGAACTTGAGTATCAAGAGTACAAGAGTACATTTTCTAAATACTGCATTACTACTGCCACAGCGCTTACATTTATGTACAGCAACGTCCTACATGGATAATGAAAAATGTTGATGTTAATACTTTGTAGAGTGTAAAAGGAATTGAAAGTAAAATCAAGTCATTTTCATCTTTTTACTATGTTGCTTTATTCAACATTTCTCGCTTGCCCACAGTGCAATAGAACATTGGCAACGCTCTGACAAACCTTAATGGATTTTTTTGCAGCCACATTTGAAACTGACTGTGTTAAACACACTGCATACTCAAAAACATCACGGGTTGGCACATTCCCAGGATGGACCTGCTGCGTCTTCATCCATTATTTTGTCCATGGTTTCGTCTATTATCTAAATCTGACCATGGAGTTGACATTAGCAGAAAGCTGAAGGTGATTGCTGATAGGCTGTCCCACTCAGTGGCACAATCCAATCCTGTTTGAAAGGGAAACAACAAATTGAGGGTTTACAAGAGGGTTTTTAGAAGAAGAAGTAACGAGTACTTATGGATAGAAGTGTAGTGGAGTAAAGAGTACCACTGCGTCCCAATTCGCATACTATCCATAATAAATAGTATTCGAAAATAGAATTAGTGTGTCCCAAATCGTAGTATGCTGAAAAGAGTATTCTAAAGATTCCCGGATGGTTTACTATTTCCGGTCCGAATTCGAAGTGCGGATTGATGGACACTCTTAACGGCTGATATTACACACAACCCATTGCGAGTGTTGTTGACGAGGATTCGATTAGAACTACAAACGCCGATATAAAGTGTTACAAAACTACAAACTTGACGGATGTACAAGTTAAGTTGAGAGGTACTTAGAGGAAAAGATAAAGGTTTGAGTGATCAATTATCAGTATTTAACCTGATGAAAATATATTTATTCCATGTTATCCACATTATATTTCACCTGCAGCAGCATTGTGAACATTTGTAATGACACGTTTGGCCATTAACTTTTAAATGCATCATTATATTTAAACTGCAAACACACAAGGAGAGTCTCTGCATTAAAGACACACACATCAACGTTGGAAAATCAACGTGCTACTACATTTCTCTCACATACGGTGGGAAATTAAACTGACTGTGGAGGATTTGAACTGTGACGAATCTGATGATGATTGATAGAGTAGTTTAAACGGTGATGGGATACACGTAACACGACAGAGTATGTTAAAGATGACAAACTACTCCCAAAGCTTGCATACTCTTCTGCTATACACTCAAAAGTATATTATTTTTGTTCACAAAAAGAGTACTTTTAGGATGTAGTATAAGTAGGCGAATTAGGATGCAGCATACAATATTTGCCTCTCAAATGTACTTGAGTAAAATAAAAAAAATATTGAAATTGAGTACTCCCCAAAAATGATACTCGAGTAAAGTACAGACCCCTTAAAATTGTACTTAAGTACTGTACTCAAGTAAATGTACTCAGTTACTGTACTGTACTCAAGTAAATGTACTCTGTTACTGTCCGGCCTACTATGAGACAGTTCACACTGTAGTAAACAAGATCAACTGTAGTTATGGTAAAGTATGGTACTCGTGGTAAATCAAGATATTTAAACAACAAAACTAAACATGTTGAGCGTTATAACAATGATCAGTTTTCTGTCAATGAATGTCTCCAAACACGTGGTAATGCAGGTATGACGTCATTGATAGGCGACACACAGACATGGTCCGTGTCCTGGTTAAAATTGCTTATTTCTCTGGATTTAAAAATTATTGGAAATATTTGGGATAATGTAAGAACACAGGTCAACAAAATATATAAAACTGTTCTTGTGGTTTTTGGATATTTTATCGAAAAATCGTACACTTTGTGCCTTTAATTTGTCCCTCGGGTATTGTTTGAATGGTTGTTTGCCATTGCTGATTCATTTGATCGGCAGGTTGTCCAGTCATCAGAGAAGAGATGTTGCTCCACGAGGTAAGGGAAATTGCTGTGATTTAAGATTACGAGGGCACATCAATTTGATGCGCATATTTTGTGTGCATATTCCATTAAAGAAAAAAAAATCAAGTTTGATTTGGTGACTTTAACGCCCTCTGCCGGTACACAGTCTGAAGAACAACAGCAGTCGAGTCGAGCGAGGGGGCGGAGGACACTGAGGGACAGAGAAAAAGGGGGAGAGAAAGAAAGAAAAGAGCCTGTGCGTGTTTTCGCAGGCGGAGTTTCGTTCTTGTGCACCGTTGGAATTCACCGTATCTGTATTTTTTTCCTCGGGGCTGCTGGAGGAGACAGAAGGAGCGAGAAAGCGCCGCCAGCGAGCAGATGTTATAGCTGGACTATCCTTGTTTCCAGCCTGACAATCGAGTGTATCATCTACTAAAATGTGGCAGCCTGCGTCGGAACGATTGCAGGTAAGACTGATTACTGTAAGAAACGCTTTTGTTATCTGTCGTTCATTTTGGAGCCACGGCGTGCAGGCCAGCCAATGGGCACACGAGCTTCATCCTGCAAACCTCATCCAGCCTCCATTTATCTGATATACACTGTGGCTCTTCAACTTTTCCTGCCGTGAAGCAAGCTCAGGTCTGGACTGCAGCTGGGAGCCTGTTCGCAAAATACAGCTGGAGTTGTACAGTTCTTTCAGAACCTTATTATGCCGTTTCTAGACCCAAGGCCATTTCAAAACGTTTTGTTCAAAAGTGACTGTTTGCAGTCTCTAAAATGGCTTTGTTGTGCTGGAACTTACTGTGCTTCTGAGATTCCTCAGGATACGTTCACACAGGACGCGTTCTTCCGGTGCATTTACTCGTTTTTAAAGCACCAGGGGCCCCGCGAGCATGGAAGACCAGGGGCCAGTTGCATAAACACAGCCACTATGTCTTAAGAACTAGTGTGACTTACTAATCTGTCTTTGGCTACTTTTGGGATTCAAATGAGATCAAGCTATCTTTTTATGTAACAGACATTAAAAGTTGTGACCAGTCTTAAAGATAACAATTTATGACTTGCTTGTAATACTAGAATGCAACTGGCCACTGGAAATATGAAGGAGTTTTAGAACTGTGATTTCCAGGCCCTGAGAAGTTGTAGGAATGAATAAAATGTGAATGGAAAGTCAGAATGATTACAATTCCTTGCTGAAAAGCCAAAAGCTGGTCTCAAGTCTGAGTGTGTCAGGCTGGTGATCTTCTGGTCTTCCAGCCTAAAGTGCCAATAAATCCCCTTACAACCAGCAAATCAGCTTAAAGAGATAGTTAACACAAAAAAGAAAATTTTGTCATAATTTACTCATTCTCAAATTGTTTCAAGCCTGTATGAATTTCTTACTTCTGCTGAACACAATAGAAGATACTTTGAAGAATATGAGCAACCAAACAGGCCCAGATCCATGGACTTTCATAGAATTTCCCCCCCATACTATGAAAGTCATTGGGGGCCTATTTGGTTATCCATATTCTTCAAAAATTCTTCTATCATCCTATATGTTACCTATATGGTGTGAACGGGCCTTAGTCTAATTTAAGCCTTTTTTCCAGAAGGAAATCCAGTTTAAGATTAGGGCTGTGTATTGCCAAGAATCTGGCGATACAATACGTATCACGATACAGGGGTTACGATACGATATATTGCAATATATTGCGATATTGTAAGAGAGTCAATATATTGCGATATTGTAAGAGAGGCAATATATTGCAATATTTCTTTTTTGTGTGTTTTTGTTTTTTATAATTTAAAAGAATAAAGAACACAACTATAAGCCTAAAACACGAGACAAAGTATTTTATTTAATTAATACAGTATCATTTATATCACTAATCATATGCAATGTGCAATCTAAATTAAAGGAAATGTAAAGTGACTGCAGGATTCTTTATGTGTATATGTTTTAAAGGTTCACAGTATAGCAGTGGCTATTTAACAACAGAAAGTGCAGTCCATTTCATGACTGAATGACTGTTTGTTTTATATTTAACACAGCAGCCCCGATCACACAGAACGCGTTTTTGCAGCGAGAAGCCTTTTTTGAATGGATTTCGGTTGGCAGAGAGCGTTATGCGCGCTGCTTATGCGCCCTGGGCGCCTCGCGTTTCTGAGGGAGCGCTCCGAGCGCATGAAGTTGAAAAAAAGTCAACTCTGAGCAGAAAAGCGTGCAACATCATCGCGCTTATGTTCTGTTGTCCAATCGAATGAATGAAGAGACGGGCCTTCCGTTGTGTTGACCGTTACATTGATTTGACTGACAGTACAGGTGATTCGGGGGTTGCCTAGAAACATTAAAGTGCACTGCTCATTTTTGAATGAAAAAACGCCGACCAAAAAAGGGAGTGCAGTGCGCCTCGCGTTTTCGAACCTGAAAAACGCGTTCTGTGTGATCGGACCCTAAAGCTGTTTTCTATAAAGCAGTCTATTGTATAAAGTGCTATTTCAAGTAACGTTACTGAGCTGCAGAGCTGGTGCATCCATATCCACATCGCTATTATCTTTCGTTCTCCTGCCACCGCTGTCAGTTTTGGAGTGTGTTTATTTTGTTACTGAGAGGAAAACGTGCAGTACATTCTATCGAAACGCTTCTCAGCAGCGCGGGTGACGTCAGGATGTTAAGCGAGCTCTCTGTTTCAATGTGTTTCCCGAGTATTAGATTATAACTTGGCCTATTTTGCAAACAAAATGATTCTTGTCGATTTCCTTAGTGGCTTCTTTATAGCTGAAGCCAACATGAGTCCACACTTCAGCTCTGTATGCTGCAAGAGCGGAATAATTCTGTCGTCTTGAGAGCTGGGTTTGCTAATGTAAACACTAGCACTTTCACCTTGCGCTTCTCCGGCTCCGCGTCAGTTATGCGTTTTGAGATAACACTGCCATCTAGCGGTTGGGTGTTATACAGTCTGTGGTTTAAACCGAACACAAAGCCACGAAACTTGGATGTAAATAAATAAATATATAAATATCGATACAGCGTTTTTGAGAATCGATACAATATCGCCAAACATAATATCGCGATATTCACGTGTATCGATATTTTCTTACACCCCTATTTAAGATGTGTGCTGTGTTTGTACACGGTAGCTGGTTTCTGGTCAATTAACTGGTCAATAGCAGCAACAAACTAGGTACCAGCTGGCCTTACTAGTTTAACGTGTTTAAGGTGGTCTTTGAAGCATGGGAGCTGGTCAGCCAACTAATGACCATCTTGAACTATCTAATAACCATGGACCAGCAAGTAACCTACCATTTTCCACAACACAGCTACTGGCTTAGACAACTTTAAAGTGCATTGAAAAGTCATGGAAATTAGTATAAAAGGTGTGGGAATCCTGAAGTCGTGACATGGACTTTGGTTAATGCTTAAAATCATACAACAATGTTTATTTTTTTTAGTTGGCGTGTCAAGTAAAACCGTTCAAGATGCCTGCGTTCAGTACTATTCCATCTAGCTGTTTCTGAACAGCACCTCAAACCGCGTTTATACATGCAGCACATCTGTTGACAAGCTGTGCGTCTTGGTTTTTTGCAGCGTAACTGTGGAGGTGAGCGACACTGGCGTCTAGTTCTTGTGCATATTATTTAGCCAGATTTCTCCAAGCTTTCGGATTCATCCAGTTAGAAGTCCAGCAGTTTACCTGTAAATCTCCTTTAAATAAAAAAGAAAAGTTCATGTCAAGTATTTTTATCTCCTGGGGAGCTGGGCTTCACGTCTCCACTGTTTGTAATATTATCCAGATGTGGAGCGGGACAGACTATGCCAGATGAACTTGCACAATCTTTCCTCACAGAGTTTGGCATGGCGACACTGATTAAATAGCATAGTAAACTCGTTTGAAAGCTGCCTTAAGTGATTTGATCTACAAAAATGTGCTTTTATGCATTGCAAAATAGTTGTATTGAACCAAATGATTTAAAACCATGTGACAGCAAGATTTTATTAATTGACCACAGTTCTGTGCAAAGTGGGTTCATAATAAAAAAAATCCTTTCTGTAACAATCAAGTGGATTATAACAGTATATAATAAGCTTAAATTTGTTAGTCAGAATGGTTGTTAGTTATAAACAATATGGTATTTCACATTTTTGTCACATTATTTAAACCAGTCTGTTCCTTATTAGACCATGATCCATTGCCTAAATCCTTTCCGTTTTGAGTTAATCACCGTTAACTTCAAACAGTGAGTGTTTCAGGAGTATGCTCGTCATAACATTATCGTCATAAATAAAGCATACAAGGGGCCATTTCTAATGCTTGCTTACTGTACAGTTGAAAGGATCACACTATGTATATGTGCTATGCACTTAAAATTAAAGGGGTCATGACATTTATTTATTTTTTATTATTATTTTAAATATATGCGGTTCACTTATAATGCCACACACAAAATGTGTGGAAAAACATTTATTTTCAACCCTTATTCTGACCCTCTGTGTGAAATGATCTGTTTGTAAGGGGCAGCTCTTTTAAGGCTTGTTAATAAATGTTCTCTGTTATGATTGGCTAACGTCATTGCATAGGAAACCTTATCAACACACACCTGTTATTGCATGCGAGTAAGTCTTTTGAAAATATCCTCCATATAAAACCGTAATTTACAGACAAAGCGTTATGAAACGCTATTGCACTGAAGGTTCTTTTCCTCTTCCATTTGTCCTGCTGTCAGCAGACTCAAGCGTGTGGAGTATGGTAGAAACAGAATGCACATCTATATACTGTATCGAGTGTAGACAACATCTACACACGATTATAGTGGGTTTTATTAGCTTTTGGCGCAACAAATATCCAGTGTAGGCAGCGACTGAAAGCCAGTGGGTGGGCCCTGTCATTTTATGATGTATAAATATTCATTGATGTCTTGCTCTGGAGGCAGGCATATGCAAATGTCTTTGCCTCTGTGATGTCACAAATCCCTCAATATCCAAACAAGCCATTTTTTGTGCTTGATTTTATCAATATAAAATGCTTTGATTGCTAAAAATGCTTTGTTTATAATGAGGAGGACGTTTTAAGCTATGATACTTTCAGGGTATTTTAATGCTACAAAGACCTCTTATATGTCAAAAGATCTAAAAGTAATACTGGTAATACTTTTTAAGATAAGTACACTAGTTTACACTAATAGTACTAGTAGTAGTAATAGCTACACTATGTAACTTTTTACACTTAACTTTTTATTACTTTTTAATGTTTTTGTCTTACCTTGATTCACTATGGTAGGCCTATTATATATTTTAGACCTGGCAGGATGGATTTCGAGGGAAATTGCTGGCATATGTCTCTCACTCTTGTGTCTCACATCAAATCTGTAAATAGAGAAAAGTTGCTCTGTCTACTTTGACGCATGTTTGGTGTGGAAGTGGCAGAGGTAAGTTGTTACCATGAGTGAGATAGGTTGACATGGTGGCCGTTTTGAACAAATTAACTTTTTGTCAGGGTCTGAGAATGTGACAGCGCTCTTAATAAAACAAGAATCAACATTGGCTTGGCTTTTCAGAGATAGTGAGAACTGAGGGATTTGAAATGTTTTAAAGGCAACATAAAGATGGTGTTTTTATTACTGAACAGGGTAGTAAGATATTTAAAGATGCTATTTGCATTGATACAATATTTAAAAGTGTTCTCTGATATCTACATAAAAGGCATGCGGCTTAGATAAGGGCAAAATCTTTCCAGATATGGTTTTACATGTCCGATTACAACTCTATGATTTGTCCCTAGAATGAAATGGGCTGTTTTTACTTTATTTGAAAGGGTCATGAGTAATAATGTTGAGCTCTGCTCTGATTGGCTGTTTCACAGCTAGGCTCATTTCAGTAGCTTGAACAACTAAACAATCACACCATGCTAAACAAGCTTACAATTAATAATAGTGCACAATTAATCTGTCCTTATAACGCCGCACATACTCACTTAATAAGTGCAGTTGTTTAGCAAACAATAGTTGAGAGATCCATGCTTGGATTTATTACAGTTCATCAGTGAGAGAAGTGAGTCGTGACAGAAAACAGACCGACTGAATGACATTTTAATTTTAAGCAAAAAATCTCAAATGGAGATTTCTGAAATGGAGCTTACTTGTTTATCGTTGTTTTCAAATCATCAGAGAGAGAGAGAGAGAGAGAGAGAGAGAGAGAGAGAGAGAGAGAGAGAGAGAGAGAGAGCTCGTGCACATGGTTGCCAGATTGCAACGTTTAAAACACTGGATAGAATACGCATTCTTTTAAGAGAATAGCTCTAATTGGGGAATTTAAATTATTGAAATCTGGCTACCGCAAGCGTGAATGCTCAGCTCATCTTTTTTTTTCCTTGACAAAACCAATGAGTGACATTGGTCAAGTTTTTATCTTTTAAACCACATTTTAGTCTCGTCTTTAACACAGAGGAGGTTGCATGCCAGGATTGCTTCATTGTAAAACGAAAGGTACCTTTACTATCTGTGTACAAAACGGGCTGGGAAGAGGATGGACTCCGTATGTTGCACGATGGCAGTCATATCAAAATAACTAGGCTAGAAAGTTATGTCAAAACGGGCAACAAACTGAAACGGGTCACCAAATTACACATTTTCAAACTCAGTTTATAACAAACTGTCTGCATGTTTTCTTTTCAGTTTTTCTGAGCTGGCAGACACAGCAGAAACCTAACTAAATGCAAAAAAAGCTACAAAAGTGAAAGTTTCAATCTGTGGCACCATCAAGTAAACATAAATTGCCATATATATATATTAGGGCTGGGACTCGATTAAAAAAAATCTAATTAATTAGAGACTTTGTAATTAATTAATCGAATTTAATCGCATTTTAATTGCATATAAATATTTGACCTGAGAACAATGAGAAGTAATTTTTCACATGGATTATTAGTATTCCATTGAATAATGACTGAATACATTAGCTTAATCAACAAAATATCGTTTATTTATTTCAGTCCAGCAGACCAGCGCAATGTTTGCCATTAAGTGTAGCAAAAGCATATTTGTGACATTTGAGGCTCGATGTGCTGCGGTGATACGCAAATTCCTTGTTGTATAGCTTGCACACAACCATGCTCTTGTCGACGCTTCCATCCTTTCGTTTTTTAAAACAAAATTTCCCATCCACGGGGCCAAGCAAAGCGGTCTCATCAGCTTCTTCGTTCATGTCCACTATGGTTTGTTGTTGTTGTGACCATATTTACCACTGTAAAATATGGACGTAGTGTCCGTGACGTCACCCATAGGATTCTGATAAGCCGTTCTGAAGCTTAAAGTAGGGCCGAGCTGGGCGTTGCCATCTTGTGAGCGAGTCATTGCGTGTCACTCCCGGATAACAGAAAATGGGCAAAAAGGCGGGATGTGGGCAGAGCTGAGGTGACGAATGATTTCTAATTTCTATAACGTAAACGAATGAGTTATTAAAAAAAATTCACCCCCTCACAGTTTAGGCCAAAACCACAATTTGTACCAGGCTGTAAACATGTTTTTTTTCTGCTGTAAAGTTGAGAATTTTAACATGGGGCTCAATGAGATTATATATATATTGGAAAAAATAAATCTTAATATTTTTTCCAGAGCTGTATATAATACATAATAAACTCCAAAATGTATAGAGCTAATAGCAATCTATAAAGTTCTTACCGTGGTCAATTTGGCCAAATTATAAGTTTTAATACAATTTCAAAGTGCATATCAGACCAGTTAGTAGAAACAGCAGCATCAAATAATGCACTTATGTGCTCAGATGACATAATTTGTGTATTTCCATGTGTTCACAGGTGTTGCAAAACACATTCATCCACACAGTCGCTCGTGCAAAGCCAAAGCACAACCAAAACAATGTTCTTCTGCAAAATGCATGCAGTTTTGTTATGTAACTCTATAGAGGGCCAAAAGTTACATAGTGTACATTTAAAGACTGTTAATATGCTGTTGGAATGATTGTGGATCTGGGCTGAACTCTTTTATAATCTCCTAAAATGGCTTTAGTAGGATTTAGTGTATTCCATGGGATGTCTTGCATTATGAGCATTACATTATGGAGATTTGAAATTCAATGGGATTAAACCGTCAAACACTGCAATCAGATCTCATCATGTAACAATAGGATCTCATAAAAGCTAAAGTATAAGAAGCAATATCTTGACCCCAGTTGAAGAATACAATAATTTTACAGCACTAAACCCTACTCTTTTGGATCTCAACTGGCCCTTTCAAAAACCAGCCTCAAGATCCTTTTTTTAGTAGACCCTTACGGTTCAGTGACTTTGTGCAGACCGAGTCATACTGGTGTTCACTTGGATCTGAGAGAATGGTTTGGTTTGGTTTAGTACTCTGATAAATGTTTATTAAATGAATATCCCAAGTTTAATAAAAATTAAAGGGATATGAAAATTCTGTCATTAATTATTCACCCTCATGTCATTCCAAACCTGAGACTTTCGTTCATCTTCAGAACACAAATAAATATATATTTGATGAAATCTGAGAGCTTTCCGCCCCTCCATTTACAGCTACAAAACTACGACACTTCAAAAAGTTCATTGAGATCATAAAACTCCATATGAATTAAATTTTGCATTTAGGCTTTTATTTGCATATTATTTACTAAGCAAGAACCAGTGAAGTTCATTCTAATCAAACAGGAAATTTCCTCTCTCTACTGTGTGTGTGTGTGTGTGTGTGTGTGTGTGTGTGTGTGTGTGTGTGTGTGTGTGATATTTGTTTTGAGACAAACACATACTTTAGATCACTCCTACATTGCTGTCTAAAATAATACAGAACGTTCTGACCGGTGTAATCTTAGCGTTGCACAAAAACACATTCTTAGCACCACAGATCAGGGCATCGTTTCTCCTGAGCGGAGGGTTTCGCTGTGATTTAAGCTCAGTATTTATTACTTTCCCAACAGTGATCCCAAAAAGATGACCCAGGGATGGTACACTTATACCAACGCCACCTTAGTGCTGGCCAGTGGCCTGATCTTGTAGTCAACAAAGGAATGTAATTGATTTTCGGACAATGCAAATAAATAAGATCTAATTCTTGAGCCCTCCGCACGCACAAACACTCGTATACACCGATTCCTTCCCAACGCACTTTTCTCAGAATGCAACGAAGCACTCTGTGTCCGCTGCATGGTTACCATGACTACCAGCAGGCTCTTTCTTTGTGGCGTTTCCATGGTAACGGGCATCGCTGTGTTGATGGCGATGCTCGGCCTCTTTCTCTTCTCTCCCTTTCTGTGATCTGGAACCGTTCTGGTGTATTCCGTTTATGGTCCTAAAACTCAAATTGGGCTCCAGATCTGTCCTTTATAATTCGGATAATCTTTTTTTTTTTTTTTTTGCACTCATTACAACTGCAATATGACCCTACTCCTAAAAAAATACAAATTTACTCATCCTCATGTCGTTCCAAACCCACATGACTTTATTTATCTGCAGAAAATAAAAAGCAAAAGAAAAATCTGAAGGCTATTTTCCATGCAATTCAATCTTTCAACTAAGCTTCAAAAAGGTTGAAGGAGCACCATTTAAGTGATTGGTTCGACTTGTTGTGCTATATATATTAGGTTGTTGTTTTTAAAGCATCGGATTGATTTAAATAAGGAACAGACTTAAAGGGATTATTCACCCACAAATTTAAATTGTCATTATTTACTCACATTCTTCAAAATATCTTTGTGTTCAGCAGAAGGAAGAAATTAATGCAGGTTTGAAACAACTAGAGGGTGAGTAAATGATGACATCATTTCCATTTTTAGGCGAACTATCCCTTTAAATGGTAAAAGCTGTTCAGTTATAAACTTCTGCTCCGGTGAGATGTGAACATGTGAGACTGGCTCGAGTCAGTGAGCTGAACACGACGGGTGGGTGAGTAAACGCTGACAAAATTTCCATTTGTGTTGGTGAACTATTGCTTTAGATTTTGCTAGTATATTTGTCTGCCTAAGCAAGGATTACAATCATGTTGCAATGCCCAAAACAACAGAAATTCACCCTAAATGACATTTTTCACCCTAAATTAAATGTTATATTTGTGCAATAACATATGCAAGAAGTTCTTCTTTCCGTTCCATACATCTTAGTCATCATTATTTTCTGTTAACACTTAAATTTCATTTCCCTCTTGGTCAAAGTGTCACTTCTGCCTTTAAGAGAGACCACTAGACAAATGCAGGCTGCATATTTTAGAGTAGAAACTAAAACAATATTTCCATATTTGCTACAGTTATTAAAAGCAAAATAGGTTTAAAATGTAATGTCCCGTGACAATTTGGTTCACAATAGCTGTCGATGGCATCACTAGACATCCATCTCTAAATTATATTAGAAATCTAATTATTGCAAATGCAAAGTTATTTTTTCATTGCTTCTAAAAAATACTACTACTCCTACTATACTACTATAAAATACTAATAATAATCCAGGTGATATGTGCAAAAATTAAGGTGATATGTTCACTTTTATTAAAGCCATGAAACTTACACAGTTAGGGGCCCTGAATATTTTCAGAAAAGGAGCGAAACATCCTTGTGGGCCATGAGGGCAATTTTACTTTCCGCTAACCAAATGATGTAGTTTGTATCATATTTTCTGAATCAAACATGATAACACAAAAAAAGGTGATGTCTAGCCCTATGTTTTGATGGTCAAGGATTACAATGATACTATAAACAACGTCGTAAACCGTTCAGGTGAAAGTTAATTCGGTGATGTGAGAAGGAAATCACATTATTTAAAAACCTAAGCTTGACTTTATAATATCAGGTCTGCTGCATGCATGTATGTTGTGTGGAGTTTAAAAAGCTTGATCCTATTTTGTTCATTAACCCTGACAATACAGTGACTGTAAAACGTAGAATTATATTCAATATGACCGTAGCAACATAGCTTAAAAAGAATGGATAATACATAAAACTGACTAAATTTGAGTTTAAAATCTCCATTAAGTTCCCAAATAAATATTCAACTCATTTTGAATGTAAGGAGCATGTGGGTGCTGTCCTGTCTCGGGTAGCTTGTCAGAGCTACCTTGATTTTTGACCCATAAAAAGTTAATTTACTAAAACATTCAGGTCTTTCTGGAAAAGACGCCTGTTAGCTGCTAATTCCCTGTCCTGTTACAAAATTGCTTGTAGAAATTTCCATCCCACCTTGTTCCAGTGTTTGTCATTATAAGTGAACTGAATGAACCCACCTCAACGTAGTCTTTCTGTAGTTTGTTCGCATGGAGAGGAGAGATTTGGGTTTGGCTTTTGTATGAAATATGTGTTTTTGGGTGTTCTTTAAAGGATTAATTGAGAACTGCAGAACAATATGGCCTTATTCTGTTACAATGCAAGTTTCCAAGAATATCATTTGGTTTCAGTGTGAGTGTGTGTTTAGTGAGTTTAGGATAAACCACAGATATGTCTGTCTGTCGTTAGCTTCTCTATAGTGTCTGGCAGGATTGTCCTACAGGCCTCACAGAGAGCTTATGCTGGGTATGTGAGTTTGCACAATTGCACCTGAAAAATATGTGAAAATGATTGTTTACAGTTATCCAATGTATTTTTTGTGAGTGTGTGTGTACGCATACGCGAGAGAGAGTGCGGTTGGTTTAACTGTCTCTTTGCGTCAGTGCTACTTGACATTGATTGGTGTTTTTAGGAAGGTGGGTGGGGCCAGCATTGCCTTTGAGGTTTTCCGCTGCCATTGGCATCTTCCCACGCCATTTTTGTTGGTCTTTTGTATACAGTGGCATCCACCAGTGGCAGCATGGGACCTCCTACGTGTCTGTCCTGACTTGGCCCTGGCAGGTCCATGTGAAACCCAACACAGACCCTCATAAAGTTATACGCACACCCCAACAGGCACCCACACTGGAACTTACGAGCTTTGTCTGGACACACTCTCATTCTTAGCAACCGACCATTGGCGTATATCACCCCTGTGTGAAAGTCGGCTTTCAAATGGGCCAGTAAATCGCCTTTGGAGAGCAACTCGCATTCTTCAAATCACTTGCAAAGTTTTGTTGGGCACATTTATTTTGAGCCAATCTCCTGACTGTAAATGAGCTTCAGGAAAATGACTATGTTGATTGGCTGATGGCACCACAAGGATACCAAGACAAAATAATACAATGTAAAAGTAGTGCAGCTTTACACATCCAGTTTTAAATCCACTAGTTGTTGGTTACCTAAACAAGTATTTGACTAATGTGTCTTGTTTAAAGTAACTAGATCAGACACATTAACCGGTAACAATATTTTATTCTGTAAATATCTGAACATGCAATATATCAAAAGAAAAACTTCTGAGCCTCTGCTTTTAAACAAACTGTTTAATTCTAGCTGCATGCATTTTTTTATCAGCACTTTAATGTGGGTAAGTTTCATAAAAAAAGCAACATTTTGAGCAAAAAGCGGAGAATCATATTTTTGTCAAAGATTGTATCTGGAACGGATTTAGAGCGATGATCAAAACACAGATGGAGTAGATCAAGCCCATCAACACCCCAAAGCTTTACAGTCCTGTATAGGTCATACTGGGTCCACACTCCATTCAGTAACATTAGGCCGTTTTGATTTATATCTTGATGATCATGTTATTTTACATATGCATTTGCTTGCATATGCAATCTCTTGTTTCTGCTTCTTATTCACATGTGTTTTGATCAGGAGATTTGGTACTCTTTCAGAATATGTTTAATAGCGCCCCCTACTGTGTATATATATATATATATATATATATATATATATATATATATATATATATATATATATATATATATGGGTGATTTTCACGAAAACCATTAAAACACCACGGCACTAATGTTTTCAAATATGAAATGTGTAATATATTAATATTAAAAAGCATCAGCATAAAGACAATACCTTTCTCTACCTTGCACAATGTGTGATTTGAAGATAATAATTTATTATTTTTCAATTTTATTGCTTTTTCCACTGAAATTCTCATTACCGCAATACGTCCGGCTGTGTTTGAATGCGTGTTATTTTGTAAATTAAACAAATTAACATAAAAATATTTAGAAAAAAATAAATGGATGTTTAACTAGATTATATATATACATATGTGTATAACAGTGAAAACATGGAAAGCCGGAAAATTCTCTCAATGACAGGGAAAGAGTTAAAATACTTTACATATAGTGAATGACTAGATGACCATTAAAACCTTCGAAAACAAGTTTGGACCAAACAGTTAAACAAAGTTTGAAAACATTGGACTGAAGGATGGCTACAAATGTCCCTGAAGATGAGTGGAGACTGCAAACTCGTTGCTTTGTAGTTCAGTCGTGGAAGTCATTAAGTCAAGGTTTTTGGCGGCGGAACAGTGTTTTGAATTGTTGCAGATATTGGCAGGCATTGGGAAGACTGTTGCATTTAACTTAAAATATTCCTTTAAGGGAAACAACTCTGTTTATGTGATTCTGACCTATATTTTTGGGTCCAAATTGCTAAGGAATGTCGCCAGAAGTCGGCTAAATCTGTGTGCGTATGAAATATGAGGCATGTCAGATGTAATCAAGCTGATAGCCGCCAGAGATCTGCCTGAACCGTTTCCATTGTCTCGCTGCCTCGCTAACTCACTCCAGCTCTCTCATGTTTTTCTCTTTCTGTCTCTCTGTGTGAGTGATATATGAATGACCAGAGACTCTCCTGGTCTTGTTAAACTCATCATTGCGGCACAGACCCACAAACAGCTGTATAATGTGTTAAACACTGACATAGTTAGGTCCGTCTCTCACCCGCACAGAACAGGCAGGGCACACATTTATATATGGTTCACTACTCAGTCATTTAGTTCAGATCTGATAAGTTAATCGACCTTCCTTTATTGAACGCACAATTAAATAAACTGTGTAATTTTGTATGTATTTGAATTTGTGCATGTATGTTTGTCTGCTGTAGACCTCACAGAAGTAAGTTAGATTCCCTCGTAACTATCTACATTTACATTCTGATACTTGGTTTCGAAAATACTTCTGCTATGACTGGTAACTGCTAGTTATTCTTAATTTCCTGATTCTTAACTTAATTAAATTGACACATGTATTTTTCTTTGTTGACCTTTTTTTTAAATACATTTTATTCATTTACTTTTTAATAAAGTGACATTAACTTTTTTTGACGGTTTTATTAATACGTTTGACTTTTACAACATTTGGCCAACCTTTTTTCACACTAGAGAATTTGTTGTGGACCTCGGTCAATTTGGCACTAGTGCACATGTTGGCACTCAAGTTGATGACGCAAATGTGCCAAATAATTAGCCTAGAAATCTAGGCGCACCCTAGCGGCAGCAAATTTAATTTGCCCGCAAGTGTGGTCTAGCAGCTCTCAATTCCTATCTGAGCTGTATTCCTCAGAATCTGGACGACCCAATCACATCGTGTAGGTAGGCTATAGAGTCGGCGGGCGGGGCCATAATGACGACGGCCGAGTTGCGTTTGTGTGCTTCTAGTAACACAGTCTTCTAGTAAACACAGAAACTGGCGAATGGCGGCGGTCTTTCGAATCAGCTCTGCCCGCGCCTCCGGAAGACTTGGAGTTAAGCTTTCCTCTGAGAAAAGAACAAAGAGCGGCACTGAAGTCATTCTTAAAAAGGGAAGATGTGTTCTGAGTTTAGCCGACCGGATACGGCGAATGTTTAATCAGTCAGCGAGCTCCCCTTCACCGTCGTTGCTCCGGTTGGTGTACCGCTATCCTATCGCGTGCAGAGGGAGTTTGAAAGACAACCGTTTATCCGCCCCTCGGACTGAGCCCTGTCTATGGTGAGTTTCCAGACCAAACATCTTGATGTGGGTCTGGCTTGTCAGGCTACCAAATAATAGAATCAAACATGGATTCAGACCCAGTGATAAAGCAAGTAGGATTTTTAGTGATTTCCAACCCTTTTCCCAGAGGCCCCACATCAGTACACATTTTGGATATCTCTCTTATTTTGGTCTTAAAGTCACTACTGATGAACTGATGTGTAAAATCTATTGTATTTGATACTTGTGGACAGGGTCATGTTTTGGGAACCACAGGCTTCATTCATTGTCAGGCTGGCACTGTGCTACAGATGAGACACCAAAGATTGTTTGGAGACAGCAAACTCGGGGCATCAGCAGTTTAGGTGTGGAAGTCATTAAGTGAAGCTCATTGGCAGCAGATTGGGCCAAGATCAGTGTTTTGAATCGAATTGTAGCAGATATTGGCAGGCATTTTGAAGACCTCAGCAGTGAGATAATGTAAAAAACATTTTGGCGGTTCAAAATAAGTTGATAAGCTGGGAGATGGAGGACACTAGATAGTAAGAGTCAAAGCCATTTTTAGTATGAATGAAGGTTAGGCTGTGAGGGATAGAAACAGTCTGTTGACTGTATATCTTCAGATTGACAGTATGTCTTTCTAAATCTGAAAAACATTAAATATTTAAAAGTACTAGGGGTGTAACAAAAAGGTCACACTTTATTTCAATAGTCCACTTTAGACATTCTACTAACTGTAACTTTGCAACTATATGTCAAGTAACTCTCATTAGATAACTGATTGACTGTAGTAGACTGCTAGGTTAGGGTTAGGAGAATAAGTTAACATGTAGTTGCAAAGTTACTTATATAGGGGAGGGGTGCACAGATCCGATATTAGGATCGGATATCGGCCGTGATACTGACGACAAAGCTGGATCGGGGATCGAAAAAATCCACAGGCCGATCCATGTGTTTTTTTGTTTTGTTTTTTTAATCGCAGCCGAACCTATGTCTTTCGTCAGCTTCACGTGTGTCGCAGGCTCGACGCAACATGGAGCGAGCCAGAGAGTCGGATGTGTAGAGATATTTTATGCTTGCCACGCCAACTAGTTCTTCTGTCGGCAATACTACTACCAATTTAATCCAGAAACAGCAAAACTAAAGGAGTTGGACAATTCAGCCCAGCAACTAACTTTGCAGGATGCAAAGGATTAATTTAGTGTAAGTGATAGTGGATATGGATAAAGGCTAATGTAATGAACTGACGGTAACAACACGCTGTTGACGCTCGCGCATCTTGAGGAGAAATCAAAAAAGCACCACTCACACATAGTAATTGCGGTAAACATTCAAAATGTTACGTTTTTATCTTTATAACATATGATACAGTTAAACAGATATCACACAACCAAATGTGCTGTTTCTCTGAATACCATCACGATTGAAAATGTCACTGATTTCCTATGACGGCTCTATAAACAATCATTAATTTCAGCTTTGTGTTTTGAATAATTCGGTGGTTGAATCAAAGATTCAATAACCTGTTCGTAAACGACTGCCTCATTCTTAAAGGAATCAGTTGTTTGAATGAATCGTTTGAATTAATGACTCAATGACTCACTCATTAAGACTCACCTACTGCCACCTATTGGTGGTTTTAGTTTCTTATATTTTTCAACATTTATTTTGTTTATTCAAAAATACAAATCTCATAACATTATTTAATGCAGTAGTAATTTTTCTGGTTAAATAATTTAATTTGATTGGTAACATCCCTATAGTGTCTTATTTTAATTTAATGTAGAGATCAAATTTAAGAATATAATATGAAACCTGAAGCATAGCTTATATTTAATAAGATTAGGGGAAAATGCCCTTTATAAAGGTAAAATATCACTAATATGCAGATTTAAAATATGTCAAAGCTGATTGAACACTGAGAATATTGCTTCAGAATAAGTTAAATTTACAACACACACACAAATCCAACTTTTTTCCGGACAAGCACATTTTTTAATCGGACAAGTGAATGACCAATTTACTTATCCAAAGGAGAGACAGGAGCATGCTTAATGTCGAGCCCTAAATTATATTTTAGATTTGAATGCACAATTGTTTTTTAAATAAATAAGAATTCAACACGTTGACTACATCTGTTATTTTGTCTTATTATCTATATTTAGTAAATTCTGGTGCCTTTAGTCTCTTCAAGGAAGGTATACAGTTTATTATTAATTCAACAATAATATCGGATCGGTATCGGGTATCAACAGATACACAAAGCCCAGGCATCGATATCGGGATTGAAAAAGTCGGATTGTGGCGCTGTGGTTTCTGGTTGATTTGAGGGCTTTGTTCAGGTGTGTCTTGTTAATTGCTCCTTTGCTTGCCCATGTATTTAAGGCTGTGTTCCAGACAACCATAGGTAACCCTTAAAAAACAGGGTAACCCTTAAAAAAAACCTGTTTTTCCAACCTTCTACCCTTGAAAGTGCACTGGAACGGAAGTCAAACCCGTGACTTCCCTCCCGTGAACTCGTACTAGATCGATGCACTCCCAGTTAAGTGCTCTGACGTCACATCGCCTTCGAAACGACAATGGCAGCCCCTAAGGATATACAAATAACGTAAAATAAAGGTATTACAGCTTCTCTTGCCTTATGCACTGTTTTTTCTCATATGTTTCCCTCAAATAAGCAAGAAGTAAGCACCTTTGGTAATAGCAATGATTGTAAAGCCCCGTAGAGTCTGCCATGCTTTGTTTAGCTACTGCAATGCGCTCAGGCAGTTTGGCGTGACTTTGCCTGGAACGCTACAAAGTCGTGAGTCGTGGTTTGAAGTCGTAACTTGCGGGCTTAAAAACCTGCTTGGAACTCAGCATAAGACCTTAGTTTCTGTCTGTTTCTTGTCTTACAGTGTTCGTGGTTATTCTCTTGTTTATTGTTTTGATTCTTGGACTAAAGATTTTGAGTATCTTTTATTGTGTGCTTCATTACAGCCACGACAGGGTGTGTATAAAAATTCAACAAAAAAACTGAAAATGCAAACTTTTGAAAACGGGATAGAACTGCTATTGTGTGGAATCCTTGTCATTGTATTCACACAAAGAAAATGTTTTCCCAGTTAGTACTTTTTTAGTTTTTTGTAAACTTAACCTGAAATCAATCAGCAATTTAATTTAGGCATCACAACATTATAAAATACAGTATGAAAAATACATATTCATTCATTTTTAGTTCCATATTTGGATTGTATAGTTAAATACAATTAATTATGCATTATGACTGATAAATAAAATGGGAGCATTTTAGTTTCGTTGTCGCACTGATCTTGTTACACGCAACATCTAGCAAATCCACAATAATCAGAATTGTTGACAATGCTCTTTGCTTCAGTGCTAAAGCTTCTTTTAGATGGTCAGGAGATGGTTTTGTTAGCCACCACAAACCATGAAACTGTGGACCAAGCCACTTAAAACTTGCTTAAGAAACAGAAATGTGCATCAGTGTTCAAGTAAATGGAGAAAATGTGCTTTCCTGAAATGAGGATCTAACTCAGAGAATGTTCCCCTCTTTCTCAGAAACTCTCTCTAGAGAGGAACTCTTTGCTCTGTAGGAGGTAAAGTTTGGAAAACAATATCTTATTTCAGGAAGGGAAGTTTAAGGTCAACATACCAAAACGTTTGAATTATCAGTTATTTTGGAAGATGCATTTTATTATGACTGTGGAAACAGACAAGGGTTTGGTACATGCAAGGACACGACAATGACAGTGCATTTAAACACAAACACATGCAGTTTTTCCATGGAAGACGTCCATCTCTCCAGTCTTCTGTTGAATAAGCTTTAAATAGAGTCAGGTTCCTACAGTCTCTGAAGGGGTTCTTGACTTCCTGACTGAGAATAAAAATGAAACGCAGTGAAAATATTATGAATAAAATTCCAGATTTATTTCAACATCTCGCCCTCCCCTGAGCAGACCTTTCTTTCTTTCTTTCTTTCTTTCTTTCTTTCTTTCTTTCTTTCTTTCTTTCTTTCTTTCTTTCTTTCTTTCTTTCTTTCTTTCTTTCTTTCTTTCTTTCTTTCTCTCTCTCTCTCTCTCTCTCTCTCTCTCTCTCTCTCTCTCTCTCTCTCTCTCTCTCTCTCTCTCTCTCTCTCTCTCTCTCTCTCTCTCTCTCTCTCTCTCTCTCTCTCTCTGTTTTTCTCTCTCTGCTTCTCTCTTTATTCTTTTATCCTCAGACCACAGGAATGTTTCTTTCTCTCAGAAAGTTGTAAAGTGCTGATTCTGGGCTCAGGGTGCGTTTATACATGTGGCTTCTGTCGTTCACTCGTTTCTTCTGTCTCTCACTCAGTTTGCCATCTTTCCCATATTCTAGATTTCCCCATTCAAATCTTCTGTCATCAATGACGGAGTCAGATTCAGATGAATCTTAATACCCGTCATTCACCAAGTTCCACACCCTGCGCCATAAATGTTTGTTTACTTGATGTTTTGGCTTACTTTGCTATCAGCTGCTGCTAAATGTGTAGCACTCTCCATTTAACACATTTGACTATGTTTAAATTTAGTGTGATTCAGGAACAAATTACTCTTTTGACCTGGTTCTTTTTAGTGAATCAATAGCTGTGTTTCTTTCCATCTTTTTCAAGTGTATTTTGGAATATCGCATAAAGAAAATGCTGAGTTTTTTTTTTTTTTTTTTTTATTCGATTAGAATAAATGCGCACAAGGTACGATGAAAGCAAACAAACAAACATCTTGTGACTTTGCCGTAACAGGTTATTGGATAACTGGACTAACAAGTGCAATGAGATTGGTCCACAGCATTTCAAATGTTGGTTTGTTTATTCTGAAAACCCTGAGCCAAAGTCTGTCATCAAAATATTTAGCTATAATTACCTATCAGAATTGTCTTACATGGTTGTGTTCACAAACATCAGGCATCCGGACACTAGGCTTGCCGCAATAGTCGGTGTTGCCTGTGTTACTGTGTTCAGGCTCAACACCGGTTACATCAGTTGCCCACCGCCCACCCCCACGTCATTAGATTTTTTTTTTTTTTAGTTCAGTTAGAGAAGACATTACAATTCAAAACTGAACGTGTCGGCTTAATACAGCGTGAGCCGAGCGGGAGTCAAATATCTCATTTAACCTTAGATCGTCCCTCAATAGGGTTTACGTTTAAGTCCCTTGGGGTCAGATAGACCCCACACTTTTACAGAGCAATTGCATAAGGAAATATAAAAAATTGATAAAGCAAACTATATATATATATATATTTTTAATTTACTTCTCATCTATTCATTTATGCTGTGTTTTTGTGGATATTTTGTAGTTTTTTAACTGCACAACTGCACAATTCCTTAACTATGCCATAAATTGGCTAATGGAAAACACATTTTTTATGTATTTTACATATTTTAATTAAATCTAATAGTGAGCATTGGACTCTAAAGTGCAACTAAACTTTTATATACATTGTAATCATAACAGTTTTACACAATAAATTCAAGTTCCTTTAGAGACAGTTTGTTAATTATTATGTCTGTTTAATAAATAGCAGTTGACCAAATTTTGGATCCTGTTTTTTCCTGTTTTTGAAATGTATCGAGTTAGAAGGTTCCCTGTTTAATTTACATGAATTTAATTTAAATCTCCCAATGAATGCTGCCTCATTGTGCTTATTATATATACATAACACTATTACAACATGAGCGTGGTCTGAAAGAGAGACAGACCTCTGTGTAATATCACAAAAGTGTGCCATTAAATTTCTGGAGTACCTCGGATGTTATGATCAAACAATTCATTCATCCGTCCAGATTGTGGAAGTGGTGTTTTATAAGTTTAAGCAGAGGCACCTGTGCAGCTGTGTTTGTTAAACAATGTTCAAACTGTAGCCTAAACTGAGATGTTCTGTTTTTCAGCATTTACAGACAATGCTTAAGACCAAACTCAACGTGCTGACGCTCCGGAAGGACCCGCTGCCTACGGTGATCTTTCATGAACCTGAAGCCATCGAGCTGTGTTCCACCACACCTCATAACAAGAACCGCGCACACACAGGATATAAGGTAAATAACCTGCTGATATCTGCTATTGGGATTCAAAAGACTAGATTTTGTATTTTCTGACCTTCTGAATTAAATGGTGCCTCCAACTTTTGCCCAAAGGATGTTTAGTGCTCAAGTTTTCAGTGATAAAGACAATGAAAAATCTTTTTAAAAATGTAGTTTAAAGGGGACCTATTATGCTTATTATAAGTTTCAGATATCCCCAGAATGTCTGTGAAGTTTCAGCTGAAAATACCCCACAGATCATTTATTATACCATGTTGTAAACGCCCATTTTTGAGTGGAAGGGAAAATATGCTGTTTTCATGCATGTCTCTTTAAATGCAAATGAGCTGCTGCTCCCTCTCCTCCCGTTCTCAATGACCTGTACAGCGCGTGTCTTGGCACTCTGCCAAAAACTAAAACATCTGTTTTGTTTTAATGATCATCTCTATCATGCTCACGCCTGCGTGGCATTAAAGTTCTTCATCAGCATGAACGTTTTTTTAATATATTTGCATGCATTTTAAACCGTCTCAATCTAAATTTCTAATATATGGTTTTCTGAGCGCATATACACAAAGCACGCACACAGAAAGCTGGATGTCTGACGGAGCACCCTGTGAGTAATAAACTAAGTTCTCATTCACATCTTATTGCGCTTAAACTGTCAAATACAAAGGTTTAGAGCCCTGCACGGGCCTCAAATCTAGGCCCTAGCGCGCGACGCTGAGGCCCTTGCCCGGCTCGTGTCCGACAGCTTATCAAAATTCTCGGCCCGAATCCGACTGGAGCCTGTTTTTTTTGTTGTTTTTTTTACATTGTTGCAGCTATTACAATAGTTCAGTTTTGTTTTTAATGTCAAAATAGTTATATTTTGTTGACTATCCAGCCTAACTCCAGCAGCTGCACTGTAGAAACCTGGCTGGTGCAGGCTTGGACTCTGAACACTGTGCGAGCCATCTTTTGACAGTCATGTAAGCTATTATGATCTTTTGTTGTTTCCACCAGCGCAGCCTATCTCATTGTTCCTTTTAATTAATAAATATAGAATAATAAAATAAATATAAAACAAAGGAGAAGCCTAAAATATGGGCCGAAGCCCGGCCCGCGTTTTAGGTATGACGTGAAAATTGGCCCGAAGTCCGGCCCTAGGGGTGTAAAATACAGGGGTTTACAAAGGTTATGTCAAAAACACACAAAATTAATAGACACAATTGGTCACATGTCTGTGAATTTAAACAGCAGGAAAAGAAATTGCATGTGTATATTATATCTGTGTATTAAAGGTGCACTATGCAACTTTTCGTCCACTGGAGGGCACCTATTCTAAACAGCTCGCGAGTACCGGGACTTTTATTATGACGGGACGCGACACAGTCGCCGGGCACCCGCACTTCCGCTATTTCCGGTCAGGTAAAAACAGCTATTTTTATCATATCAGATACATTTAAGGGGCCAAGGGCTTCGGCCATCCGTCCACTCTCTTCCCTGAACTGAAATGAAGTAGTGGGCTGTACTTTCCACACGATTGACATCAGGTTCAAGTACGCCAGGTTGGCTGGTGGTTATGTTACCCCCATACTGCCTCCCATGGCCGAGACTGGTATTACGATACCTGTCGGGCCGGGATAGTAATGCACTGCTAATTAAGGTTGATATCTCTGCAGCACTATAACTTCTTTTTTTTTTTTTAATGACATCATTTTTACACATGGCACCTTTAAAGTAAACGCAGCATAATGGGCGGGGCCTGTGCAATGACTTCACATTAAATCACATTCCTGAATGGATCATTTTGAGACACTGTTTCAGATGGATGGGTAAATCACAAACAGGATGGATGGATTTTTACCACAATATGGTGTTTATGTACACACACTCCTGACATAAATATGTTCAAAAACAATATTAAATGAATTTTGCATAGAAGGGTTCCCTTTAAACACACGCACCAAGTGAACATTTTTTTTATTTTAACGTCATGTGATGCACCTATCATCAACCAAGTAAAAGCTAATAACCTTTTTTCACCTTAAACTTTAAATGCATGTAATCTTAATCTTTTTTTTTTTTTTTGGATATCTTTTTCAAGGTATGCATTTTTCTGTATGCTGGTCGCACCACAAACAGTTTTCAAATCTGAATGGATAGTCGAGCTGTTTTTCCCCAAAAGATTATGCCAAACTATTTAATAAGATTTTCTTTTCAAGAATGTTGAACTTTTAAAGAGGATTCTTGTTCATTCTTCTTCATTATGATATTATAATAGTATGATCCTGGTATAATAATTGTATAATCCTGAGATTTTTGAAAATGAGCATCATGTCATTTGACCTGATTTAAAATGTAAAAGAGATGTTCCACAATGACCCAGATAAGGCCAGCACATATATCTGTTGAAATATCTCATTTAAATGGGTTTACTTAAAATAATGGTCGAGTTTGGCTGGCTCTGACTGTTTGGAAAAACAATATTTTTGAAGTTCTATTCGGTGTCACGAGTAGAATACAAATGACACCCTTCACATTAAAAAAAATAAAAAAAAATTCTTCATAATAATAACCTGGTTGATGCATTTGTACGCATTCATGTGCTTGTGTTGCTTGTGTTGGTCCATCTGTCCATGTAGAATATACATGCATGTATTGAAAGGAAAAACAGCCAAATAATACATAAGCTAAAAATATAGAAAATCTCTCATGGATATCGGCCTACTAAAGAAGCTGCAATGTTGTTGCCATGGATACCTCAGCATCCATTCATTGAAAAATGCTGGCTAAGACAAACACAGAGCATCTCTCTCTCTCTCTCTCTCTCTTCTCTCTCTCTCTCTCTCTCTCTCTCTCTCTCTCTCTCTCTCTCTCTCTCTCTCTCTCTCTCTCTCTCTCTCTCTCTCTCTCTCTCTCTCTCTCTCTCTCTCTCTGTCTCTGTCTCTGTCTGTCTCTGTCTCTGTCTCTGTCTCTGTCTCTCTCTGTCTTTGTCATGCTCCTTCCACATCACTAGTGTTTTTCTTTCTCTTGAAAGCTGTAGGGCCCGGCATAATTTATGCCACATTTCTAACATTAAAGGAATGTACTGTGGGCACATATTTGCGACCAGTTGAAAAATTTCACATATTTTCATCTGTGTATTTTAACATGGACCTCAGAGAATATAAAGCATCTGGCCTACACTAAACACACTCGACCACAAGCGTGTCTAAATTTTTGGGTGTAGACCGGTTTTATAATGATTTACATTTTTCTTAAAATGGCAAAAGCTGTTTTACCCGATGTCCAGTGCGACAAACCATGTGTTATTGCATGAGGGTAGTTGTTTGAGAGAGTTGGCTATAGAAAGACAGACAGAAAGAACGACCTAATCATCCTTTGAGACCTTTTGATTATGTAACAACTCAACAAAGCTAGTCTATACGCTGTTTCCATGGTGATCGGCCCCGTTGTGTGTGTGTGTGTGTGTGTGTGTGTGTGTATATACACACTCCAGTGCTCGCTTCTCCCTAGGCATACATAAAATATCTGCTCTGATCTGTTTTAAACCAGTGATAAATTGGTATCATTTAAGATGATCTATTTTTAATTAGTTTTTTCACTTTTAATTTTCATTAGTTACTTTGTCGGGTGTTTTTCAAATGTATATTAATTTTTTAAATATTTTATTTGTTATTTTTAGTAATTCATTTTGTATATAGTTTTAGTTAAGTATAATACTTTTTTGAACACACCCCTTTCAACTAATTCAACTAATTGCCCAATTGCACAGCCTTAAGAGCGTGCATATCATGAATGCTGGGTCTTGTTTGTTTTCTGACAATCTACTGAACCTACTGGTAAGTTGTTTGCCACGTAGCAATAAAAAATATACTAAAAACCTTGATTATTCTAGTTAGTCACATTGTACTGCTATTATTTTGAACAATACTGTATCTTTCGATCTAATGGACAAAATAAGCTCATGCTGTTCACATATGAACGCGACTGGAGATGATGGAAAAACAAATGGCTTTCATTTCTGCTCTGACAGCCGCAAGATCACAAGAGTGTGTGTTAGAAATCAGGAATGGTGAGAAAACTTTCATTTTCCATCCTTTAACCAGACTTGGGTCTTCAGTCGACGAAGTTTAAAGCCCGTCTGGCTAGCACACTTCCCATAAATGTACATATTAGGTCAGTAGGTGGAGAGTAGACGTCTTTTCTGGTTGTTCGAATGCATTTGACCGCTTGAACGTCTACACTATGAAAGCAATCCAGGCAAAATTGTTTTCGACTACCTCTGGAGAGGGACTAAAGTGGACAAGCTCAAAACGTTTTAGACCCCGTTTACACTTGTATTTAGTGTTGTTCACTTGTGAGCCGATTGACCAAAACGCATCTTAAAACCAGGTGTAAGCAGGGCCAAAGAATGATCCCATGTGCCGTATATTCCAAGAAAATCCTGATCTTGGCCATTAAAGTTTGTGAGACTATTAGCGCCGCAGTCCACTACTACTCGCTGTGAGAAATCAAGACATACAATCCATGTACTCTGAGCTGAATTTATCCATTGTGTTCATCGCAACAAGACTTTTGGATGTTTCTGGGCGTTGTATTTCATGTTTTAATTTTTCTTTGTCTTTATTTTACTTTTTTACCTGACTGTGACATTAAACCAAATCCGTTATTCAGAGTGTTGGCTATAAACTAACTAATGTTAACTAACTTTCACTTTTTTTCTCAACAAGACATGCTGTGACTGTAGAAGACGTTTATGCAAATGTTGAAATAGCGCAACACATATTTGCCCATCATTATGTTTTGAGTTTTGACAAATTTCGAAAAGCAGTGACGCACGAAATTGAGCTTGTGAAGTTATTAGCATCTGTGTTCATGTACGTGTGTAGTGAATGTGTCTGGACTTCAGCATGTAGCGGGTGACTCATAGCATGAGTGTTTGGGTTTGTACTAGCAACTCGTCATTTACATGCTTTTTTTGTGAGTGAGTGTGTGTTTGGTAAGAGTAAATTTGTGTGTATGTTAGTACTGTATGTTTGTGAAAGCCTTCATTATGGAGTCAGAGGTGAAAGATTCATTCAGTGTGTACAAAGTCTGTTCTGTGTACTGTTTACACACGCACACCTTCTGTTAACAAACACAGTGACACACACAGACCAAATATAGTCATTGCTTCCCCTCAGAACAAACTTTCTCTGGCTTAAGCACACAAACACACTCTTTTACACACACACATGTGAGTATATATGACTGTGTGCACATGCCCTCCTCGTACAGCTGCGTCAGGGGACACATGCGCCTCTCATTCTGGAATCAGGCAGGATCATTAATATCCCGCTCTGGAATGCCGAGCTGGTGAAGAATTCCTTTTTTCTAAATTATACGTGGAGAGTCTTGAACACCAGTTGTTGTTTGTCACACTGCCACCTGCTGGACACATGAATCCCAAGTCAAATAAAAAACAGTGTTAAGAATGTGTACTGGAAAATCTGTCACAAAACAACACTTTCATGTATTTATTGATGCACACATGCTATTTATTAATTGGTCTAGATAAAGTAGGGCTGGGCAATGTATTGAATACATTTCATTTAAATACACTTTTTATGTTGCCAGTGTGTTTCCCAAAGAGTGTTTATAACTTTCACTTTCCTACATTCATGTTTTACATTCATCCATGGTATTTTAATGCGCTCAGTTGTAATTGGATTTGGATTGTCAATTGGATTGTCATATTAACCATGTGGATTTATTGCTTTAAAATGTTCATTCACAATAATTTTTTGCACCAATACAAAAAGCCAGGGTATTTTCATAGGTGGCCAGGCGGTGGCAGATGCCAGCAACCAGTCAGGGGTGGCACTTCTTAAAAAGTCAGAAGTGTGAGATATAAACTCTCAGTTTTGACTTAAAGGTGCCCTAGAATGAAAAATGTAATTTACCTTGCTATAGTGAAATAATAAGAGTTCAGTACATGGACATCACATACTGTGAGTCTCAAACACCATCGCCTCCTCCTTCATATGTAAATCTCATGAATCAAAAACACCACAGAAAAATAAGTGCTTCTCAACATAACACCAATCGTTGGGGTACATTTATATGCACGCCCCCAACATTTGCATATCCGAACATGTTCAATGTCAGGCGGAAATGACAGCGAATCATGCAGGTAAACAAGACACTCGAGGATAGCGAAAACGGCAGCTCTCATGGACACGCGTCATGTTCCAGGCTGTGCAGGGGACGTGAGGACTTTTCTACCCTTCCCACAGATAAAAAATGTCAACAGTCATGGTTGATGTTTATTATAATCGGATACCACAACAATTTAATTTTAAGATCGTTTGTTTGTTTGGTCCATTTCAAGCAAGCTTCTACCATACAAAACTAAATAGTGTCTAATGACACAGGTTAATATTATTTTCTATTACAAAATACAACCATAGATGCGTTGCTTGCAGATCGTTCACTCGATCCTTCTAGCAAACGTCACCTTTTCCACCATATAAGTTAAAACGATAGTCATTTGACAAGGCTATTCATTTTGTAAAAACAGATATTTATATTTTTGAGAACTGAAGTTTGATGTTTTTTGCATGCATGTATTTCAGAGTACATCACAGTCACTGCGTAGCCTACATTGTGACTAACGTTATATAAACATGCAATATCGCTGATGAAAAAAGACGAGTCTAAAATCACTGGTTTTGGTTTTGTCTGAAGGAAGGGCATTCAAGGGCTTTCTGTCCTTTGAATGTAAGTTTTCCGTGTTCCTCAAATAAAGAATCAAACGGTCATGAATCAGCATATTTTAATTTGATTTCAACTTAATTACACAAATTGCGAGATTATATCTCACCCACAGAATTGCGAGTTGTAAAAAAACTGAATGAACAGAATTGGACTTTACAACACGCAATTCTGAGGAAAAAATGCCAGAATTGCAAGATTTAAACAATTGAGATTAAAAAGTCGTAGTTATCTTTTTAAAATGTTTTGTTCTGTGGTGGAATCGGTCTTCCATAGTTTTAGTGCCAACACAACTGGATACAATTATGTTTTACTTATTTGTAATTGAGAGAGGTCTATTTTTAAAATATTGGTATTATTCCTCACCTTCAGGCATATTAATAAAAAAAGTTCACTAGCTAGTTCTCAAAACCCCCAAAAGCTTTTCCTCCATCATTGCATCCTTATGGATGAGACCTACAGATAACTACATACCCTAGTTCAAAGATTAGTTAACCTTCAAGGTGTTTTATGTAATTAATGAACTATTCAACAAGTCTGTAAGGTATGTTTCCAGAACAGTAAACATTGAATGTTTAACATTCTTTTAGTTGTCAAAATAAATTAGTTGCAACAGTTTTATCATACCTGAATTCAACTCAGTACAAAGGAAAAAATATGTGCAAGTACCGTTATGTGAATATGCTTGGGGAATGTAAAATGTACTATAGAGAACCGTATAACCAATGGGAGACTGTTCATCTTCCCTTCGCTCCAGTCCTGCACTATGTGACACTTGTCACTCTAGCCGTGAAAAAACAAAACTAAATTTACTTTGCAGAGGAACATTGGTTTGGTTGTGCTTCGGCTCTGTTTGTGACTGTACAATTCTCTCAGTTCTCTCCATCTCCAAAAAGCCAAGCTGATGTTGATTCTGGTTTTATTACTTTTGTTTAAAACGGGTAATTCCTCGGAGGTTGGAGATTTCATGTCAACCTTTCTCACTTGCATTGACAACTAACCTAGATAAATGTTGACTTTAAAAAATGTGTTCAATCCCTGGTAAGTGGCAGTACCAGGGATTGAACACATTTTTTAAAAGTCAACATTTATCTGATGAAAGTCGAGTAGACAAGTGTCGTCATTAATGAACAATAAGCCTGAACCTCGAGCTGAGACGCAAACATGTGTTTCTTTTCTTCTCCCCAGCTAAGGCCTGTGACAGCGCAGCCCAAAAGGTTATTGTTTAAAACGGCTTTTATAAATTATTTTGTCTTGGGGTCATTATATTTCTCACAGATTTCTGCTCTTTTTGAATCAGGTACAGATAAAATAGCCCAGTAAAGATTACATTTATAAGATTTCATTAGTGAGAGAGCAATTGCGTGTGAATTAATTCTTTTTGGTTGAAACAATAGTACTAAACGAAAGGAGAATATCTAAAGGAGTTAACTAAACGAAACTAACATATTTTTTTCAGAGTAAATACATAAACATTGAGAACATTTTATCAGATGGTTGAACAAGTTATTTTTGGCTATAACACCCGGCCCTTAGAATAAAATAGTAAACTAGTGAATCACACACATTGTGAGTAATTTTGACCGCATGTTGCATAACAGTGTTGCACAAACAACATTGTTTCTCCATGTATTTTGTGTAGGTGTGTGCATGCGATTCCACTGTTGTGGAATTTAATGTTGATTTACTCTGTATTTGTATGGTATTGCTGTCCTGATGTCAGATTAATACATTGCACAATATTTGCACTCACTCACTTCGAGAGCTGTGCATCAGACATCTGGAAGAGCAGCTATTTTGTTGGAAGGCACTCGGTCGCCTGCGGAGGTAAGAGGACAGAGATGAATGAGCGCTCTGTTGCTGTCTAGACTGTGTGGTGACTGAGAAGCATCAATCTGCTTCAGTGTTTGATGATTTCTCACAGTTTCCACCTGAGGTTTCGCGCACACACACACACACACACACACACACTCACACACACACAGAGACCCACCCAGGAACAGACATCACAAGGTTCATGTGAACAAACAAATCTTCAGAAAGACTGCAATCTGTCATCTCACCACAGTTAAATACACATCAAATACATGAAGAATGACTTGACGAAAGAGTGAGGATCAGGATTATTGTAGTTTTGAAAAGTTTTTCATCTTTTTTATTATTATTTTGGATTTATTAAAAAAACTCCTTTTTGGTTTGATATGTGAATTCATAATCAGTGCTGGTTATTCCAAATATATATTTTTTCCAAACATACATGCTCTAAACTTCTTCTTCTTTTAATGTTTGCTATTTGCTCTGTTAAACGTGTGGTTTGGTGGTGTGGTGTGGATTTCTGGGCAGTTTTCTCTCAGCAATTTTATTGCACTTTTAGTTTTTTTGCTGGCTGAATTTTTGGCGCATCCAAAAATATTTTTGTTATTATACACTACACAAGTTATATATCTATATCTTTTTGTAATTATTCTCTTTTGTATGGCAGCCACAGTTTCCAGTTATGAACAATATAAGCCATATTGTTCACTATATGATAAACAATATGATTTAAGTCGTAATATTGAGAAACGTTCTTATTATTATGGGATATTAAGTTATATATAAATATAACTTGTAAATATATAACAAGTCTCTCATAATAACCAAGTCATTATTACAAGAAAATAAGTCATTATTATGAGAAACTCTCAATATAATGAGATACTAAGACATAATTATGAGAAAATGCCTCAATATTATGACTCGAAGAATCTTATTTTTATACACAGTTGTGGCAGAAATTGGCTTACCATGTCTGTATTTATTTGATCAAAAATACAGTTATATATATATATTGTAAAATATAATTTGACAGTCACATGATCCTTCTGAAATCATTCTAATATGCTGCTCAGGAAACATTTAGAAATATCAATGTTGAAGACAGTTGTTCTGCTTCATTTTTTTGTGGAATCCATTTTTTTCCAGGATTATTTGATGAATAGAAAGTTCAAAAGAACAGCATTTATTTGAAATAGAAATATTTTTTTAACTTTATAAATGTCTTTACTGTCTCCTTTGATCAATTTAATGTGTCCTAGCTGAATAAGTGCATTGAATCCTTACAAGAAAAAAAAGTTTTACTGACATTTTTTTTAATCTTTCTTTTTTCTTTCTTTTCTTTTTTACACAGTATTTGCACAATTGTTCTTGTTGTGGTAATAGTGTTCATTTCCGATACACACACTCACTCGCTGCCTCATCTGTTAGTCATAGGGTAGTGAGGGTCTTCTTTCAGGTCTAATGTTTTCCAACACTTCTTCCAGAAGAGAACACTCACCCTCTCTCTCATTCTCTCTCTGATGTAAATCGTTTTCAGAAGAGAAGAGATATTACTGGCATTTCCTCTCCCAGCTCGCAGCAAGGCTTCATCTTTCTGTTTCAGACACGAGAAAGAATGAGATTAAGGAAAACCAAGCGCATCTGGAGAGAGAGGCACTATACTAGAGTCGTGTTCATAAGAGGAATGACTTTGCATTCTACAGTTACGCTGGTATGAAATTCTCCCTCAAAGCTCAGCACAGTTTGTTTCAAAGTTTGTACAGTCTGTTATGCAATACAAACTATTTAGTTTAATTGCATTCTCCTAAAGGAGGTAAAGAACTGGGAAGGAGAGGCTGTGGCCAGAATTAGACCTTGTGGTTGCAGACTAAACAGAATGTCTGGAAGAGGAAAACACAAAGCCAGACAAAGTAGTTTTTTTTCTCTTCTATAGTTTCACATTTTCTTCCCAAACTCTTACCAAAAGTGCACACATTCAAGCACAACAAGAACAGGTATTCTCAACTACTTATGGTGTCATTTTACTTTCTAACTGATTTGCAAACCAATGACAAATAACTGATGAATGGGAAAAAAAACTAAGTGTACTTTTATGTATTGTTATTGGTTTCATGTGTTTAAAATGTTAGTACACCATTTTCAACAAAAGCTTTGATTGAAGAAAACGCGGAGTCCGGTAGCATTAAAATATTTTCTTCGGAACTTGAATACATTTTTTAAAAATCATCAGTTTCCACATAAATATGAAGCAGCAAAAACAGGTATTAACATTGATAATAATAAATGTTTCTTGAGCAGCAAATCATCATATTTGAATGATTTGTGAAGAATCACGTGACACTGAAGACTGGAGTAATGATGCTGAAAATGTGATCACATTAATAAATTAACTTTTATATTCAGATAGAAAATATGTATTATAAATTGTAATATTGTTTCTCCAATTAAATAAATGCAGCTTTTTTATGAATCTAGAATAGATGAATAAGACCTAATTTACCGGGTTTCTTTTGCATTTGTATTGCTCTTTGGTTTAGGTAAACCATTGCTAATTTAGAAATTACTTATCTAAAAATGGATTGGTAAATGTAACTCATGTCATATACATACTGTTTGTGTATCATGCTCAGACATGCATGAGAAATTGAATACTAGTAAAAAAAAAAAAAATGTGTGCATTTATATTTATACACATTATTTCAAAAATAAGCATCTATATTTATTTGAGCTTTTCATTGTGCATATGGGCATTTGCATGAATCCAAATCATCTTTTCACTTTTTCTTTTGTGTGTTTGCTTTTTTTCCAGGTGACCTACCTTGGCAAGGTGTCGATTTCCGGCACTCATTTCCTGTCCGGCTGCACGGAGTCGGCTGTGGTGGGATTATGTGACACAAAGCGGACATCTCTCACCCACGACGACTCAATCACCTCTTGCAATGCCATACTGGAAATCCGCCCCTTCCAGGTACGAATGCATCACCTGGACGAGCGGGGCGAGGCCACGGTCGCCATGGACACCTTCCAGGTGGCTCGCATCGCGTACTGCACGGCGGATCACAACATTAGCCCAAACGTGTTCGCGTGGATCTACCGGCAGATCAACGACGATCTGACGTTCCAGATGGACTGCCACGCCGTGGAGTGCGAGAGCAAACTAGAGGCTAAAAAACTGGCCCACTCCATGATGGAAGCCTTTAAGAAAACCTTCCACAGCATGCGCAGCGACGGACGGATCCACAAGAGTGGCTCGTCCGACGAGTTCCCAGAGGAGTTGAGCACTCCCGACGACGGCTGAGAGAAAGAAGGCATCAAACTTCTCTTAAGCGGGAGGGGAAGGGGGTTGAGAGGGAGCGCAAGTGTGAATGCGCTCTTTATGTCTTTGTGCCATAATAGAATATTCAGAAAAATAACAAAACAAAACCTCAACAAAAAGAGAATGGAAACAGTGACAGAAATTCAAACCACAAACCAAGAAACTAGTCTGCCTTTTTTGATCTTGGCTGCCAGACAGACATGCCCATTTTACTAAAGCATCTGAGCGTCAGCATCATTATGAACTCTACGACGGTCACACTCCCACTCGAAAGCTGCTGGTTTTGATATGGCACGTGAGAAATGGCAAGAACTCGTATCTGTTATTCTCCTTTCGTTTAGCCAATCAGAACCTAGGGCCTATTCACCTTTTGTTCGGGGACCTGGGAATTCCCGATCTGTGTGCGCAAATCTTTTGTCATTTTTTTAGATAATGCAGAGATGCGTTTCCTCTGCTAAGTTGAGAGTAAAATGATATAATTTTGATATTTATGGCAGGCAGCCAGCCAAGGGCATTCCTTTACCTTTATCGGGCCATAGTAATTATAGGGACCATGCATCGATTTATTTTGTTTCTTAAGATACCAAAAGTCATTGTGTGTGTGTGTGTATGTGTGTGTGAGATCTAGGGTTTATCTGTCTGCAGCTCATGAGCCTTTGAATAACTATGGAATGGGTTCTCTACAAGCTAAGTGTGCTTGTCTGTCCGGTGCAGTTTAGTGTGTTTGTGTTCTCGAACAGAATATACCAGCGCATGTGTTAAATGAGATGTTGAAAGCGAGACGTTCCAGATGCAGGGCAAAAGGTGCGGTCGCATTTAAGACCCATTCGCGCCAAAAACAATAACGATAACTATCCATGGTCACACCTTTGCACAATGTTCTGTTTATTCTAAGTGCACGCTGCAGTTTTATCATCTGCCGCTTTAAATGCTCTCGCTCTTTAAAGCAGGGTGGATTCTGATTGGCTGATTTTTTAATTTTATTTTTTATTACCAACATGTGATTCCAACGATATCGTTTCTCTGTGCCGTTATCGTAGTAGTTGTGGTGTGGACTCTGCTGTTCTTTTATTTTTAGAATGAGTTTTAGGGCAGATTTATTAACAGCTGGCACCAGCGCAAACCCTTTTTTGGCATTAAAAAAATACTGTCAGAAGACATGCAGTGAAAATATAGGGGTGGACAGGGTTATTTTTTGGGGCTGACCTTATTGCATATGCATTTGTAGGAGTTTCCCTTTCAGATGCAGGAGAGTATTTAAATGACCAAGTTTTGCGTTAGCCAATTTACTGGTATTTGCGCCATTATTTAACGCCCCAAAGAAGCATGTCTTAAACCAAACCAATCTGGCTGATCTTGGTAGATTGCGGTAGTCATTATGGAAATAAGTCAGTCGCGTCTGTGTTCTTTAGTCTTAATTTGCCCTGTTTAGTAAATCTGGCCTTTTGAATGTTATAGTTATCGTCCTTGGTGTGAACGGGCCTTTTCTGTTGCCTTTGCGAATTTTGCGAGCGACATCCAGATATTCCAGTAGGAATCTGTGTGAACGAGGAGTTTCGTGTGAGGGCGAAAAAATTCCCCAAGGATATTTTGCTCATGTTGTGTGACTTGTCCACGCTGACCAACGGAAAGCTGCTTGTTTTGAAAATGAATCCTGTGCGAGCGGCACTTCGTACATCTCACCGCTATTGACAATGGACCCCTGTGCTAATGTGACCGCACCTTATTTACACATCACATTGCTTCGATCGTGAACAGAAACTTTTGCTATCGGTCCTTTGTTTGCATACAGGGCGTCAAGACGTCTTTCCGATGGGTTTGGAGAGAGTTGTGTGAATGTTTGCGTAGGGAGAGGGAGGACCCCAAAAGCATAGCTGTCCATAGAGTGCCTGTCCCTTACCCCTATGCTGAATGTATGATGTCTCTTGTGCTGCAAGCGCTATATATGTACTGGTACTGAAAGCCTTGTTTGATTATAATTTTTTTTTTAAATATACATTTGTATTTGCAGGTAATTTGGGAGCTGTATAATGGCTTAGAGCAGGGGTGTCAAACTCAGTTCCTAGAGGGCCACAGCCCAGCTGAGTTTAACTTCCACTTGAATTAAAAGCTCCTGATCCAGCTCATCAAGTTCTTCGGGCCTATTTGAAACTACCGAGCTGCATCCGAAATCACTTACTTCCCCACTATATAGTAGGTGATATAGTATGTGACAAAAGAAGTATGTCTTTATTCACAGTACTCATAAATGAGTAGGCAAAAAGACACTTTACTATCCCATGAGGCCACGGAAGAGGATTTGAGAATAATGGCGTGACGGCGACGCAACTGGCACTGGTAGGTCACGTGATAAGGACAACATGACGAATGTAGTACGTCCGGATTACATTTATTATAGAACATCTTTTTTGTGGCTGTGAAGTAATTACTTCAAAATAAATACCTACTCGAGAGAGATTGTGATTTTGGACGCAGCTCGGGTATGTGTGTAAGAGAAACTAAACTCTGTAGAACTGTGTCCCTCCAGGAACTGAGTTTGACCCCCCTGGTTTAGAGAGTCACTTTTTGTACAAGATGTTATACGCGTGTTATTTTGGCTCAAAATGTAACGCATCCGTGCTCACACCCGGCTCCACTCACCTGTGAAAACCCTGTTAAGGGGACGATGGATTGTGGAGCAATGAGCAGATGAATGAAGAGACTATTTTGAATTCCGGATTCTAATTCGAATTGGGATTCTGTTGGACTGCATCTGGTTTTGGGACAATAAGGAGAACCCTGGGAAGTAAGCATTTATAAATGTAAAGAAATATATAAAAAAAGATATATACAGTGTATTTGAAACTCATTTGATAAGCTTATGTAAATACAAATGTATCCATTTTTTTCCTTTTAAATACTGCATTAAATGTTTGATATTTTAGAATAAAGTGGCAAGCACCATTAAATGAATCAGTATTACGGCCAACTGTGAATTTGGATCGGGAGTGGAGGGCAGCCTATAGCGCGAGTGAGGAAATGTCGGGAGGATGAGTGTCTCGTTGTTGTTCTTGTTGTCGTTTTTCATTTGTAAAATTGTAGATGAACTTTCTCACTACATGTCTTAATGGCTCAGACTCGCTTTAATGTTTTGAAATGTTACCATATGTGTTTTTTATGCTGTATTTGCAAAGATAAAAAAGATACAGTATATATAAACTATTTACCAAGTTAAGTCGTTTTTCTTCTTATTATTTGCCTTCAAAATGTGTCATTGATCATAGAGTCTGCTTGTGGTGGAGGCTATGGGTCAGGTTATACACCATTTTAGTGAACATACAAAATGCTGTCATTAAAATATGTGATATAATATACATATGTGAATCCATCTACTCGAGGAGTTGTAGTAAATATATTTTCGTACTAAAAAGAGTTAAGAGATCTGCTTCTACAGTTGCTCTTCTCTCTTCAGTCAGGAGGTGGCGTCAGAGTCCATCAAAAACTGGCATAATAGGAGCTGCTGCTCAAAACCGAGGCATGAGTGCAGCTTCCAGCTTCCCCACTGGATGTATTTTTGGGTGAGATGGGTGGAGCTTATTTCTCCACCCATTAGATCCACATGCTTAGCCCATGATGTTCAGAGAAGTGGAGCTGGATGTCATTTGGCTCTGCAGTGAGAGCCACTTGCATAATAGTGTCACCTACTTTGAAGGTGCATTTTTTATATTATGCCACATTTTTTTCTTCATCTTGTACCTCTAGAGGGCACTGCAGCACTGCATAGGAAATGGAGTATAGAAATGTAGCAGGATTACACATGGGTCATTCCTACAGTTTGGTGGATTTTATGTCCCCATGAAACAATACCTCAAATGATTATGAAATCTTAAAATGTTAATAATTTTTCATGGCACGTGGTTTTCCATGCATAGATTTATCTCCGTTAACACAAATTCATAGTAATAAGCAAATTAATTAAAGGGTTAGTTCACCCAAAAACTCACCCTATGTCATTCCTCACCCGTAAGACCTCCGTTCATCTTGAGAACACAGTTTAAGATATTTTATATTTAGTCCGAGAGTGTATCTAAGTGTATGCACACTATACTGTCCATGTCCAGAAAGGGAATAAAAACATCATCAAAGTAGTCCATATGTGACGTCAGTTAGTTCATTAGAATCTCTTGAAGCATCGGAAATACATTTTGGTCCCAAAATAACAAAAACTGTGACTTTATTCAGCATTGTCCGCGTTTGTTTTCAATTGAATATTTTCGATGCTTCAAGAGATTCTAATGAACTAACTGATGTCACATATGAACAACTCTTATGATGTTTTTATTAGCTTTCTGGACACAAATGAAAATTAGCTCATGATTTACTCACCCTCAAGCCATAGTAGGAGTAAATGACATTCTTCTTTCAGACGAATACAATCGGAAATTATATAAACAAAAAAATGTCCTGGTTAATCCAAGCTTTATAATGGCAGTGAATGGCAGCCCAAAATTTGAAGCCCAATAAAGTGCACCGGTAACACTTTACAATGAGGTTTCATTAGTTAACATTAGTTAATGTTATAACTAACCATGAACAGTACATTTGTTACTGTTTGTTCATCTTTGATAATGTTAGTTAAAGGGGTCATGAATTGAGAAATCAACTTTCCCTTGAGCCTTTGATATATAAAATGTCATGGTAATATAAGAATATACTGTAAGTTTCAGAGCTGAAAACTTCCCTGTTAGTCAAAGAAAAGCTTTTATAGACACCAGGCCCAGCAAACAAGAGCTCTCTAATCTATGAGGTATTAGAAGGGGGAAACGCCGCCTCTGTGTGTACGCTGCTCCTGTAGCCCGCTCACCGACACAGGTCGACACTGGATTTGCTGACATACTGAGATTAAAACACAATGCTGTGCCTTCTATATTGGATCCAACAGTTATGGCGCAGCACACTTATGTGAGTAAAACGTGTTTATTTTTATTTTTATGTGTGATAGTATAGCATTATGTGTACTTGTCTAATAGAAAATATCTTAGCATGCTGTCACAGGCTGGAAAATCCTTTATTTGTTGGTTCATTGCCATTCTGTATCAGAACAGATCAGATCGGATATATATTATGGGCCAGAGGGCTCGCAAAGCCCAACGTCCCACCTAAGCACGTCGGCAGGCTGGTGAATCTTAAATAGTGAAATAACATTCGTTTCTTGGATCTGTGTTGTTAATGTTCACTCTCTTGACTTCCGATCGGGCGGGCCAAGTAATAAAAAAAATGATCAATTGCGGGTGGATAAGAGATAATAATAACAATTCTGTTAGTGGTGACCCCGAATAGTCGAAGATCCGATGCATCGATATGCGGAGCCGGATTCGACCACCGATCTCACGGTCGAAACTTTCGTGGGTGTTATGAAACGAGGATCATACCATTTTGGCAATATGGGGTGCTCAATATTTTAAAGACATGGCGCTGCGCCTTTAAAATTCGAACACATTGTTTTCAATGAGTGTACACACACCGGCGTCGGCATTTGCCGCCTGTCTACAGCGACTCAGGAAGTTGTTTAAAATCCTGCCACGCCATTTCAAGGTTTTATATTACATTTATATTATATTTCCCTCAAATCATCAATTTACTGATTTCACCCTGTGCTACAAGATACACCCATTGTGCAGATGCAGCTCTTCTGTAAGAAGTTGATTCAAAATTGAGCTTGCACGTATATAATGTGCATGTCCGGTGGGATACCTGAGGCTGAGCTTCGCATCCGGTGTGCAACCCCCTTTAGGCACAATCGGATTAAAGAGTTAGTTCACCCAAAAATGAAATTTATGTCATTAATGACTCACCCTAATGTCGTTCCACACCCGAAAGACATCCGTTCATCATCGGAACACAGTTTAAGATATTTTATATTTTAGTCCCAGAGCATATGCAGTCAATGCACACTTCACTGTCCATGTCCAGAAAGGGAATAAAACCATAATCAAAGTCGTCCATATGCAGTCAATGCACACTTCACTGTCCATGTCCAGAAAGGGAATAAAACCATAATCAAAGTCGTCCATATGTGACGTCAGTGGGTTAATTAGAATCTCTTGAAGCATCAAAAATACATTTTGGTCCAAAAATATCAAAAACTACGATTTTATTCAGCATTGTCTTCTCCTCCATGTGCCTCCAAAAAGAATCACACGGTTCATGAATCAGTGAATCGATCAATGATTCGGGTCGCCAATGTCACATGATTTCAGCAGTTTGGCGCTTCAGAACTTCAGAACTCCAGAACTCAATTAGGGTGAGTCATTAATGACATCAATTTCATTTTTGGTTGAACTAACCCTTTAAGCACGTGCATGTAAACACACTCAAAGTGTTCTTTTCCTCTCTAGGTTACTCTGGGTTCGGGCAAAAAATCTGAGCCCGGAGCCCTGCCCAGGACAGCACACCAAATCCGCATAATCTTTACTCTATTTAATTGATGTAAGTGTGAACTCGTGAAATGTTCTTTTATATATTTGTGTGATGTTCTGTATTTTGATTGCGGCTTTAAAATGTTATGTGAAAATGGTTTACGAATGTTTATCCACCACATTACCTTTTAGGCTATTTAAACCTAAATAAGAAAGCCATTGTCAGTTCATCTGTCAGTTGGCAGGCAGTTTTGGTCGCTTTATTAAAAGTTGTTGCTGTGTGCAGTGTAAAGGAAAATAAAAATAGTTTTACACTTCTGCTGATTAGTGTCGTGCCCATCCCGTCCCATTTATACACACAGAGGATTGGACTATCGGTCGACCATAGAAAGATTCGACAATTCTGATTCAAATGTGTAACTCCTTAGTCGGGGACAGCCCTAAATTCTGTTAATAGTTTAATAATATTTTTGATCTCATTAATGTACACGCAGCAATATATGTGACACTCGTATATATAGCTCAGGTGCTGTCCATTTCTTCTGATCATCCTTGAGATCATCCCTTCATTTGAGTCCAGCTCTGTTTGATTATACTGATTGAACTTGATTAGGAAAGCCACATACCTGTCTGTATAAGACCTTACAGCTCACAATGCATGTCAGAGAAAATGAGAATCATGAGGTCAAATGAACTGCCTGAAGAGCTCAGAGACAAAATTGTGGCACAGAAGGCACAGATCTGGCCAAGGTTACAATAAAATTCTGCTGCACTTAAGGTTCCTAAGAGCACAGTGGCCTCCATAAACCTCAAATGGAAGACGTTTGGGATGACCAGAACCCTTCCTAGAGCTGGCCGTCCGGCCAAACTGAGCTATTGGGGGAGAAGAGAAAGTCAACCATCAGTCTCCAACCCTCCATTAGTCGGGGCTTTATGGCAGAGTGGCCTGATGGAAGCCTCTCCTCAGTGCAAGACACATGAAACATTGATAAAAAACACCTGAAGGACTCCAAGATAGTGAGAAATAAGATTCTCTGCTCTGGAAATCTGGCAAGATAGAATTTTTTGGCCTTAATTCTAAGCGGTATGTGTGGAGAAAAATATCACCTGTCCAATACAGTCCCAACAATGAAGCATGGTGGTGGCAGCATCATGCTGTGGGGGTGTTTTTCAGCTGCAGGAACAGGACGGATGGTTGCAATCGAGGGAAAGATGAATGCGGCCAATTACAGGGATATCCTGGACGAAAACCTACTATCAACAAGATTCTGAAGTGTGCTACTATCCCATGAGGCCACAGGAGAGGATTTGTGCATACAGTGAAGCAACACAACAGACACTGGTAGGTCACATGGCCTTGACTACATTGCAAATGTGTAATGTCGGGATCCAGATTACATTCATATTTAGCGACCGCAAAGTAATTACTACTTATTCAAAATAAGTAGGCCTATACCTACTCAGAAAGTATGCAATTTTTGGACACAAGCACTATTTCTTGTCTAATAGTGTAAAACATAACATTTTTGCCCTGGTGTGTGAAATACTGGGCATGAAAAATGTATATGGTTTTAAATACATCCTAAATTTAATTCTTCTGCTAGCATTTTGTTCTTTATAGTGGACTTTATTAGCTTAAAACATCCACCCTGTTACATATTAAATTGTAACATTGCATTGTAACATTTCCTGGACCAAAATAGTTTGTCAGGATTATTAGGTTATTCTAACCAGACCTTGACCAGTGTTTTTTTTTTATAACAGACTGATATTTTCTCCATTTTCAAAAAAAAAAAATATTTTTTAACATTGTTGTTCAATATACTGTTCCTGCTTAGTCCAAAAACTACAAAAATTACCCATATTTAAAATGATTACGGATATATAGGGCTCAACATATAGCATGCTGCATAAAGGTCTTCTTATAATGACAGGACTCTTATGAACATCCTGCAGGTGTGAAATATTGATCATTCAAAATGAAAAGCAAGATCTTTAGCACTGCACTACTGCAGCAGAATTGTAAAATAAGGCTCGAGGCAAGAAATTTAACCTTGACAAGATCCTGGCATGCAAGGTGAAATGACATTATTTTAACTATAAGTGGGTTTGCCTAAAAATAACAGACCTGGACATGAAATGACTGATTCATGTAAACTAGTCTAGTTAAAGATGTAACAGAAATTACCACCAGCATGAACAATACATTGTATGGTAAAGTCATGTGACTTTACAAAAGTCATGTTTTTTTTGTTTTTTTTTACTTCTATGAGAGTAAACTAATATTTATTATTTCCTGCATACAGTCACAGCTTTATATAAGCCGATCTCGTGAGTCAAAGTGAACAGGGTGGCGTGTCAGATTCAGTCATGTGGAAGATCGCTGAACACATGGGCTCAGATCAAAGGGTTTATATAAGCCTCTTCAGATGCACCGACCTCATATTTCTCTCCCTCTAGAATCTAGAGGCACTTTTGACGAAACTCTTTGACAGCGGTTTGGCCTTCATGAGTGAGAGCCGTCACACCTCCACTGCACCCTCAGCTCTTCAGGGTTCAGCTGTATCACGCTCCATAATTCCAGAGGCTGGTCACAGATTCAGAAATCATTCCTTTAAATATTCATATCACAAAAAAAAAACTGGATCATTATTTCATACAAGAATCAGACTACACTCTGGTTAATTGAGCTGTATATTTTGGATTAATTAAAGGGTTAGTTCACCCAAAAATGAAAATTCTGTAATTAATTATTTACCCTCATGTCGTTCCAAACCCGTAAGACTTTCGTTCATATTCAGAACACAAATGAAGATCTTTCTGAGGAACTCTGAGAGCTTTCTGTCCCTCCGCTGACAGCTACTCAACTACCAGTTTGATGCTTCAAAAATTTCATTAAGAGATCATAAAACTAATCCATATGAATTGAGCGGTTTAGTGCACATTTTCTGAAGAGCCTCCATCACTTTAAATGATGAAGAGATTGAATTTAGGCTGTTATACACATTTAAACATTCATCAACTCATACATCAGCTGTGGTAAACCTCAGGCATGTTCACTTGACATACGAGAACCAATGAGGTTCCTTCTCATGTTACGCAGCACGTTTGAGCTTCAGCAAGAACCAATGAGGTTCATTCTCGTGTACGCATAAGAACCATTTTTTTGGGAATCGGATAATAAAGGTTGTGGAAGAACACACGTTTCCAAATTCCTTTCTTTTTAAAACATTTCTGAATAAGAACATCAGTGTTGAGCAGGGAATGATGCCGCTAGCTAAAAAAAGCTCCAAATCAGAGCCAGACATCTGCACCGTCTCCACAGAGGCAATAAAGACCATCCGATCCGCCCAGCATCTCAGCATATCTACCATCAGTAATTGACCTTTTACAAAGCAGCAAAGATTGAACGCTGATGTCTGATTTAAAGCATCAAGGGAATCCCCTCTCCCCAATTCTCTCATCTTCTTCTCTATGAACACTGTTGGGTCTCCTATCTGTACTATCAAGCTCAGCAGTGGAGGACGATGACCTGTTTCATCACAAAGTTAATGTGCCCATTGCTGATCTGTGACCAGTGTGAGGTGGCGTTATCACAGGAATAAAGGTCTGCACCCGATTCACTTTAATCCAGAAACATATCGCAGAGAGAGGTGCATTGTGGTTAATGCAATGGCATAACTTTAACAGAATTTTAATGTTTAATATTTTTTTTCATCATGCAAGGGCTTTAAAGGAACCGCTGATTAGGCATCAATGTGGTCTGAATGGATGAATTTGAATTAAAAAACCGAGCGACTGCAGGCGTATCGTGTGGGCGGAGCTTAAGAATGACGAGAGCGTGCAGCTATTGCATTGAGGGTATCTGAAAGCTCTGACATCCTTAAAAAAACGTTATCCTAAATAAACCATTGAGATCAATCAGATTTATATGATCCGGAATCAGATCCAGAGGCAGCAATGACGACTACAGCATGATGTCTCAATGGTACAGTAACTGTATCTTAGTGGCTTGTCACGCGCCAGTTTTACAGCACTTTTGTGTGTTTACTCATAGTTTATGAGGACATAATTTTACTTTTTGGACTATTGTATGCAATTTAATGTTAGCAGTAGCAAGCAGAACGTTTCACACGTGTTTACATAGAAAAACAATGGAACAGTAGAGCATTTGAATGAACGAGTCGATAGCTACAACACAAAGACATTTGAAGTTTTACTCACCGCCTGCTTCCAACGCACGACCGTGAACATTAATCGCTGGAACCGCTCCATCTTTCAGCATTAGACGAGCTACCAATCCGGAGTTAAACTGCACCTTGTTTATAAACCGTCGTCGCCGAAATGCAGGGAACAAACAAAAACACTTTCACAACTCCGTTGCTGCTCCGGAAAAACGAACTCCATCCACTGTCCCATTAACGCTGGGTTCTTTGGGAAGCTGTGCTGGATTATCTTGCCCTGACAACCAAAAACGCATATCTTTTGGTGACGTTGTTGATTTCGCTATTGAGACCAATTAAAATGGCCAGCTCCCTGATCACTGCTCTGAATACTGAACTAGGGAGCTGATTTTGTCTCCGTCCCAAATGGAACACTAAACCCTCACAATCTTCCTTAGAGTCCACACTTTCATGACGTAATGCCAAATTTGACAGTCGAAAAAAGTCTGCTGTGGAGCTTCAATGTCGGGTGCAAAGGGGTACTCGCAAGCATCCTTCTGAAATCTAACATGACAAAAAGGACACCCTGGCTGCATCCGAAATAGCATACTGTACATACTATATAGTACTTAAAAAACAGTATGTGACAAAAGAAGTATGTCAGAATTCACAGTGTTCATAGGATATCCGATATCTGACAATGAGTAAAGAGGCGGGAAGTGGCAGAGCTGAGGTGACGGACGGGATGACTAACAGACAGCAGACAAATGTCAATCCACGGTTACTCAGAGCGGCCGTGCCTTTAATTATGCAGAACTTTAAGACTTTTTATAATGTAAACTAATGAGTTATAATAATAAAAAATAACCCCCTCACAGTTGTCATGAAGGGCAAAATTAGCAATATAGACCAAAACCAGGCTGTAAACATGTTTTTTTTTTTCGGCTTTAACTTTCCATGTTAAAATTTGGGCATTTCAACATGGGGCTCAATGAGATTCTGCTCCTTCTGGAGCCTGTCCCTAGAGCCCAGTCGATGAATGACAGTTTAAGTCACTGTATTGGCTTCAAGAGAAACTGGGGGAGGTTGCCGCTTGGTGGAAACCTATCACGGACCCGCGCTGAGCTCCTGAGAGCGACCCATTCTTTCACAAATGTTTACAGAAGCGTCTGCATACCTTGTTGTCCATTTGTGAAAAGTATAGAGAAATGAATACTTTGTGCGCACAAGATGTGCCTAATGTGGTGAAGATCAGACCAACAGCCAAGGAGGAGTTTGAAAACTCAAAATGGCGGAACATTTTAAAAATGGAAAACAATTTAGGTTCCAGCTCTGTGTATTTATTAAAGCGCAACATTGTTCTTTAAATTTACACATGCATGTATCTCACACACTGATCGTACACACACATTTTTGCAGTGCGTTTTCCATCGGTGTGTCTGCAACTCTCTCCTCCAGCATATAGAGAGTGAGCGCATTCGCTTGGATTAGTTTGGCACATCATACCCACAGACCCCTGCACCTTACATATGTATTACCTGCCCCATCTGTATCAAGTATAAAATCCCTGCATGTCCTTGGAACACAGTTTTGAATGTCAAATTCTAATTTCAAATGCATTAATACATTTCTAATGGAAACAAAGCAACAGTGTTGCGTTGCTCAGAAAACAGAGAGCTGCACTTGACAGACCTCATAAATAATAATGGGGCTGGAATAACAAATTTGTCTTCAGGTGCTCACTGCACCTGGTATAATGCAATGCTAAAATATGCAAAAAGAAAAAAAGTGGGATCCTTTGGCCTATGGGAGCACACCTGAATAACCTTACACTTTGATCACACTTACAAGAGCACCATGTTTGTAATACGGTCTAGACAACATGGCTTTACAGTTTGTAAAGATACACGATCTTATGGTTGAACTGCAAGTGACTTCTGGACTAGTCATCTGCTGACTGATCAGCGGAGATGTTTTTGACTCTTGTTCTTGATTTATTACGGGGAAGGCTATCATCGGATCCGAAGTGTTTTCTGTCGAGATGACGTGGTTGGGCAGTGCACAGATGTAAGGTACGTTTCTGAAGATGTTTTTGATAAATGTGTGAGCCCACCCGTTACTCAGGGCCAAAACCACACACAGCACTGATATCCTTTAGAAGACAACTATCAATTGTGTAGCAAAATAAAATGACATGATTCTCTGCGGACAACTAAAATAACCATGCATGTATTTTTCCCACCTATACAGAAACTAGACTTAAATTGATTAGATTGATTTAGACACTGCATGTAAGTGTGTTTAATCAATTTATTCCTTATCCATTTATTTATATACAATCCAAGATATAGTATCATTATTTGTTGATTTTAAAGTAGAAATATAGACCAACTTTACTTTTTTCTCTGCCTGGAAAAGGTTTGAGATTCCCAATGCATTATCTTTCTGTTCTGCAGACGTGAAAGCATCTTTAAATATGTTAAATGGTTTGACTCTCTGCATGTAGACTTCCTTTCTGCGGGTGTGCTTTTACATCTGACCTTTGGACACCGATTATTAATAGTTCCATAAATCACTTTACAGTGAAATACTGCATGCCCCGATGACAAACGAGAGGGGCTTTCTGAGAATGAGATCAATCATAATGTTATAACCATGAAAGCTATTGCTATTTAAAACAGATGACCCAACTTTCTAAAAAAAATAAAAAGTAAGGCTGTCAATATGGTCTTTCAGGAGTGTACTTTCATATAACATGCATGACATTTCTTTGAAAACAATATGTTATGCACAGACATAAAACACTACACTAAAGTTAAAAGGGCAACTTTTAAAATGTGTGATAATTTAAATTATTGTAATACAGAAATAATGATACTGTTGGTGGAAAGACCATGGGAACAGCTCTCTCTGAATCAGCCGCAGCGCCAACACAGATTTGAATGTTGTGATTTTGTTTGTAAAAAAGGTTTAACAGACAGAGGCAAATGGCTGTCATTAAGGAATAAGATAGTAGATGTTTGAATTAAGATCCTTTACCAATTAATGGATTACACATTTAAAAAAATAAAGGTTCTTAAATAGTTCTTTGGCAGGGTGTATGGTTCCATGCAGAGCCTTTAATATCCAAAGAAAGAAAGACATCTTGGAAGACATGGGGGTGAGTAAATTATCAGTAAAGTTTATTTAAAAGTGAACTAATCCTTTAATCTTGCAGCTCTAGCTCCAACCCTGATCAAACACATCTTCTCGTAACGTTCCAGGATTCTTGAAGACCTTAACTTTTTCAGTTGGGTTTGATTCGGGTTGAAGCTAAAGTCTGTAGGACATTGGGCCTCGAGAGCGTTGAGAAACCCTGTTACTTCCGAACAGTGGCTGCCTGGCACTGTTACATGGTTTATAATGTGCACCACTCTTCCGTGGATAAGAAGTGTCCATCCTCACAGTAAGTCATCTTGTTTGACAGCTCTGTTATTTTTCACAAACCACAGATATAAGGGCAGTTTTAAACAGTTTTTGGCATTATGATCCTCTGAATACACACATTAGAAGATAAGTCTGGGCCACGAGAGCACACACCTGTTGATTTGAACATTTTCACAGTGAGACGAGATCTCACAGAGACTCGCGAAATATTTGTTTCCAGTCCAAATATCTAAAATTCTTAAATCGATGTGCTTTTACCAGATAAGATATTTTTTCTTCAAACGTGACTTGATAAAAAAAAAAAAAAAAATGGAGGATGATCGTCTTTAGCTGGGGGGTGTTCCATAAAAGCCGCTTAGAAAAGCGGGGATTCAAGTCCAAAACCTGACTCGAATGAGCCGAGCTAAACATCCGCGCTTAAATTGGTTCCATAACAGTAAGTTGAGGATCATGTGATCTTACTGATTTGAGTCAGGTTTAAATAGTCTAGATAATTGCGCGTGCACGCCATTGTTTAAAAGTCCTGAAAAGTCGAGCATGGGTCAATCGATTTACTGTGGGATACCATGGCAACAAAAGGGAAAGATAGAGCAGCAATGTTCACGGCAACGGAACAGCGTTTGCTATTGGAAACATATGAAGAATTTAAAGATGTCATCACCAAAAAAGGCAATACAGCGGCAATAAATAAAGCAAGAGAGAAAGGTTGGCAGGAAATTGCTGATCGCCTCAATGCGTAAGTAGCAGTGTAAACTATTTAAAATACTTTATCAACCTTGAATATGTGTCACAATACATTGCAAAGTTTGTGTGTGAATAACAGTAGCGTTAACTGCTTTCACGCAGCAGCAACTTAAGTGTAGGAAAAAGAACCTGGCAGCAGGTGAAAATAAAATATAAAAATATAGTTCAGAATGGTAAGTAAATCTAATGGTATGTACATATGTAATCAATGCCAGCTTGAAGTTACAACCATTCAGGGTTTTTTTTTATATTCATTTTTTATGTTTTTATTTTTTTAATTGCAGCGACCAAAAAGAAGACTGAGGTTGCTGGCACTGGGGGAGGGCCACCACCAGCCAGCTTCACTCCTGCAGAGGAGCTGGCTTTGGAAATGAATAAAGGGAGGCCCGTCCTTGAGGGACTAGAGGGGGGACATCATCTAAAATGATATCACATAGTATAAGGAGTGAGTATATAAAAGGTGTGTGTGTGTTTTATTATAATTATTCCTTCCTGGCTAACTGATTTCCTTTTTCCTTAGGCATTGTAAGTCTACGTACATCTTAGCAGTAATGTCACGTAGAGATACTTGTGCTACTGTAATGGTGCATTTTGATTTTAAAAAAAAAAATCTATCAAGATTCTGTATGCTTTATGGATCCACCTGACATCATGTTGCCTGTGAGTATGAGACCTTTTAAATCAGTCATGTAAGCTAATGAGTTTAACTGAGTTTAATCAGTGGTCACAGGGAGAAGGCCCATCAGTTGAGGAGGATGAGGAGACTGTGTCTGTATGTTCAAGGAGGCCTGAGGTAGTCACAGCTTACATGCGATACTGTATTGAATATTAAAAAGTGTACTTGTCTGATAAAATGATCATAATGTGTTTTCAGGATGCTGACACTGTTCTAGAGCCTTCTCAGTCTGGGACCACATGTGACAAAGTGAGTATTAAGAAATGAAAACAATGTGACAAGAGTATTCAATGAAATAAATTAAATTTATGTTGCTACAGAACCCAGAAAACATAAAAGGAGTGTATAAACGCTACCTCCTAAAACAAATAGTGACTGATATGGACATCCAGTATAAAAAACTGAAAATGAGGAAGTTGGAGCTGGAAATTCAACAGCTACAGAAAAATGCAAGTAGAACTATTATTTTTAAAAAAGAAAAAAAAAAAAAAAAAAACATTACCTTTTTGATCACTTTCCACAACATTTATTTGTATGTTTTCACCCCTAACAGGCAGATTCACTCTGAATAAAGACAAATCACATTAAATACTTTGACTTCTGTGTGTGTTTGTTCAACTAAGGAGAAAGTTGAGGGGCCATTGGAAAATTAAAGGCTACACATGGTTTAGACCAAATATTTATTTGCATATGTGTCTCGTATAAGTCTGCCTGTTTCGTTTTCTTCCAATACTACTTCATTGCCCCAGTCTTCCTCTTCAACAATCCTTGGTTGCCTCTCTCTCCTCAGACAAGCAATGTTATGGAGCACTACACAAGCAACTACAATGTCACATGCCCTAGGTGGAGTCACTCTGAGGTGCTTCAGGCACTGAAACCTTGACTTTATCAGCCCAAATGCCATCTCTATACGACCTCTTGTGCGTGCATGGGCAATGTTGTAGTGGTGCTGTGCCTCTGTCTGGGGCTCCTGATAGGGAGTCAAGAGGTAAGGCAGGCATGGGTATCCCTTGTCTCCTAGCAAAACTCCTGAGAATTCTCCTGCATAGACAGAATGAATATATAGATATATATATATTAAAAAAAAATTGTTTTAAGACTAGCATACCTCTTGCTAGTTGCTGGTAGAGAGATGAGGCTCTAAAGATTGTGGAGTCATGCACAGAGCCTGGCCATTTGCCCTCTACAGTTGTGATGCAATCTGCAACACTAATCATCTAAAAGAAATTAAACCTGTAGGTCACTACATTTTAATTGAAATGAACTAAACACTGGTGCCCAACTTAGTACAGAACACTCAGTGCTAGAGCATAGCCTTCAATGTCATCTCAGTGGGACCGTACCTGTACATTGATGCTGTGTACTGATTTCCTATTCACAAAGTCCGCTTTATGTGGACCAGACGGACACTTAATACGCACATGGGTGCAGTCCAATGCACCGATAACATTTGGGAAACCTAGGAAAATGATTTGTTTGTTTTAAATATGTCCCATGTAAAATCGACAGTCAAGAAATATTTCTATGTTTTATAGTTATTTGAACTTACCAGCTGTTCCATAAAAGGCATGTTTAATGGTCCGAATAGCTTTGTGGCCAGGGAATGTGAAGAACACATTAAGTAATCTTTTTAAAGAAAGGTACACAGTTCGTACAGAGCGGCAAACTGATGCTTTGCTGATATTCTCTGCATCTCCAACTGTGTACAAAAATGTTCCACTGGCAAAAAAGCGAAGTGCAATGCACACCGTCTGTGGGACTGTGAGCGCTCTGTTGCGGCGTGTATTATTTGCAATGTATGGGCTTACTAATCTACAAATATATGCAATCCCATCTCTTGAGAACCTATATCGCTCATACAGGTAGCTGTCATTAAAAGCCAATGGGTCTGACCTGTCTCTGAAAGCTCTGTCTCTTTGAAATGCCCTCCGCAAGACTATAGCTCCCTCATCCACCACCTCATCTATGATAGGACACGCCATGGATAAGCTTGGAAACGAGTTCAGCTCCCTATTTATATACTTTTAAATAATTAATTACCAAACTTAACAATTAAACACAAGTTTTGACACAAGTAGTAACATTTCTTAGTGTATTTATACCTTATAATTTCTTACATGTATTAGTAAAGTACATTTCCTTATTTATTTATTCATTTAATTATTTTTTTTTTTTTTTATTAATAGTGGTTAAATAAAATGACATCGAAATACCAGCAGGTGTCATAAATGGTATGCTCGTTAAGCCTGAACTCAGACTTAGCCTGACAGTTAGCCTGCCCCGGACCAGGTTAATTTGGCAGCATAAGTTGCCAGGGTAACTGAGTTTGAACTTTTTTAAGTTTGATTTATGAAACCGAATCTACCAAAAATAAGCCTGACTAACCGAAATAAGCCTGGCTTATACTCTAATCTTGGTTTATGGAACAGCCCCCTGGTTCTCCTGCCAAAAGTTTTGTTTTATGGGAAGAAAAACAAAGGAGTTAAAAAAAGAAACAAATATTTTGTCTTTTTTTCCAGTCCAAAAATTCTTAAATCAATAGGCTTTTACTAGATACGATATTTTTTTCTTCAAATCTTCTAATGTGTGGCCAGCATTTTTGCTTATCGTGTACTATATAGTGTACTATAAGAGAGAGACCCAAAACAAGTACATTATAAAACACAGTACTGCCGTTTTAAAGGGATAGTTCACCCTGAAATTACATTTCTGTCATTAATTACTTACCCTCATGTCGTTCCAAACCCATAAGACTATATCTATATTGTATAGATATGTTTAAGATCCTTAAACCCCATCCTCAAACCTAAAACGAACCACTTTTGAGTAATATTAAAAACAAAAGTGGAAAACAATATACTGCACAGTGACAATAATTTGTTACAATATACCATTAAACCCATTTACAATACACCAATGAATGTGTGATCGGGTTGGATATTGAAATAATCTCATCTCATTGATATTCTTAGATTAAAAAAGGATTTGTAAGCATTTGTGTCTGTAACGTTTTAGATGCTGTAAACACATTTTTTGCCATCAGTACTTTTTAGTGCCTGCGCAAATGCAAATAAATGTCAGAACCACATTTTCTGTAGATTCAGTATGAATACTCCATCCCTCCTCCATCATGCTTTTTTTCACCATGTCAACTTGTTTAGAAAAAAACACTCCTATCCACAACAAGCCGCAAAGGTTGAGGTGTCATTCATGTCTGTAACACAAACTGTGAGATGTTTGATGCCCTCAAGTTCAATACTTTGAGTTAGGGGTTTGTTCAAATCACTAATCTTATATCGACCATAGAAATAGTCATGCTTGCCCACACATAATACACAAAGAAAAAAAAGATGTACACATGCAGTGGAAGTCAAATGTAAAGTTAAGGATAGAAGCATCCAAAGTAAATGTGACTTTGACAGAGATTAACAGGGCAGACTCTGATCTTCACAGCCCACTGAGACAGAAAAAACATCTAGTGAATCATGCACACACAGACCTACAGACCTACAGATGACATCAGTAACCTTTTACTCTGAGAGTGGATGAAAGCACATACTCCCGGTGTACTACACGTCCTCTGTCCCTCCAGATTATTGATTCTCAAAGCTCCACGAGCATCTGAGTTTTTCTCCTCATTCTGGCAAACAGCACAGCAGCAAAGAGCCAAACCAATTAAAATTCGTTGAGGAGCACCGGACGTTCCATGTTCGCCTCCCCTTTCTTTAAAGGAGCTTCTTGAACATTTTGTTGTCGATAACAAATTCAAAAGACGTTGTGGTAAAAGGGATTTTTTTCTCTCAAAACCTCACTCATGCTTCACTGCCCACAGACGTCATTGTAATTCCCACAGGATGCAGTGTGAGGAGAGGTGAGGCCAGTGCTATCTAAATTGAAACTGGGATTCTCTCTCTCTCTCTCTCTCTCTCTCTCTCTCTCTCTCTCTCTCTCTCTCTCTCTCTCTCTCTCTCTCTCTCTCTCTGATTTTCAAGGATTTGTTAATCATCCTTAAACAATACCTATACAATTTGAAACACCAAAGGGTCGGTATTATAATATATATTAGTACTGCCAAAACAGCCCTGACCTGTCGAGGCATGGACTCCACTAGACCCCTGAAGGTGTGCTGTGATTTCTGGCACAAAGATGTTAGCAGCAGATGCTTTAAAGGGTTACTTCAGCGATTAGCATATGGCTTTGTATCAGTAGAAACCCTGAAGTATATTCAAATGATTGTGCTTTCCCCCCTCATGTCCCCCTGAGACAAGAGATTTATGCATTTTATTTCTGGAAAAATTCCTCCAATGATGCAAATTGACGATATTTGCATCATCGTAGGAATGTTTGCCCAAAGGCTAAAGACTACAGCCAGCAGAGGGAGCCATTTCTGCATGTTTTGAACCCGCGCATGGGGGATGGAGATCACACTCACAGCTCAGCTCGCAGCTACAGGCACTCATTTAAACAGAGCTATGCTGAGCAATGTAAGTCTTTTAACTTCTCAAATTAATTTCTATGAAAGGTAAGCTTGCAAAGGCATGAACTGAAACGCGCCAGACTGAACTCGCGTTGTGAATGCCACGAGTGTAGTCGTGATTACCTCAGCTCTCATCACGAGAGCTCATCAGCTCATTAATCTGACTCCTGCAGTTCGTGCTCAGTGCTGTGATACTCGCGCGGTGACTCACTCATTATATTGAACACACACGTTCAGTTTTTAATTGTAGTGTCTTCTCCAACTCAGTCACAGTAATCCAGTAGCGGTGGCTTTGGGAATGGCCTCACAGGGCAGCGAAGCATTCTGGGAATTGTAGTCTTTCATCCCCATGAGACGAAAATATATTTTCTGTCTTTTCTCAGTCTAGAAGGCACCAAATTCAAAAATAATTTCACATTTCTACTACATTGATGACCCACTTTAAATACAGATTTATCTTCCCAGCGCTGAAGTACCCCTTTAAAAAAAGTTGTGAGGTGGGGCCTCCATGAACCAGACTTGCCTGTTCAGCTCATCCCACAGATACTTGATTGGATTGAGATCTGGAGAATTTGGAGGCCAAGTCAACACCTCAAAGTAGTTGTTGTGCTCCTCAAACCATTCTTGAATTATGCTCTGGGGCAGGCGTATTATCCTGCTGAAAGAGGCCCAACCAGTAGACCTACTTTAGTGTTGCTGCTGACCATGTACACCCTTTCATGGAAACGGTATTACCTGGTGGCTGTGGCCTCTCTCAGCAGGAAAATGCACCTGCAACAAAGCAACAACGAGTTTAAGGAGTTTACTTGGCAGATGCCGAAAGTAATATCCAGATGGATGGCGGGACCCAAGGTTTCCCAGCAGTGCAATACCCAGAGCATCACACTGACAAGAGCTGCATTTTTAATAATAATAATTAATATTAATAATTTGTTACATTTATATAGCGCTTTTCTACCGCACACCATGCTGATTGGTGGAGAGGAGACAGAGTGATGAAGCCAATCGGTATATGGGGATTATAGGAGGCCATGATGGACAGAGGACAGGAATTTTTAATGACCAAAGAAAGTAAGGACCTCGGTTTAATGTCTCTTCCGAAGGACTCACCTGAAGGGAGGTTTTAGAGATGCTCTGACCCAGTCATCTTAATTCAAATCACAATTTGGCCCTTGACAAACTCGCTCAAATGAGGGCAAAATGTTCACTTGCGGCCTAATATATCCCACCCACTAACAGGTGCCGTGATGAAGAGATAACCAGTGTTATTCACTTCACCGGTCAGTGGTCATAGTGTTATGCCTGATAGGTTTCAACTATATAGTGTTGTCAATCCTTAAAAAATAAATAATTGTAAAATATTATTAATATAAAATATGGTAAATGGACTGCATTTATAGAGCGCTTTTAACAGACCCTATGGCCATCCAAAGCGCTTTACATCTTCCCTCACATTCCCCCATTTCCTCTCTCATTCATACACCAATGCCGGTGTCTGCCATGTAAGGCGCCATCCAGCTCGTCTTGCTCATGGACACCTCGACACTTGGTCAGGTGGAACCGGGGATCGAACCACCAACCTTCCTGATTGTAGACAATCTACATGAACCACTGAGCCACTGCTGCCCAATACTAAAATAAATATTGAGCTGGAAAAATAATAATGTCCATTTATGCATTTTGTTTGTTTCCACATCTCACCACCCATTTTAAACATGATTTTTCAAAAAAAGCATGTGCTTTAGTATTTGAGTTCATGATAAGTGCAACATTTAGGCCTATGTATATGACTAGTGACCTAGACATGCATAATTTGAAATATTTCATCTTCATTTCATTGAGTTGATTTTTTAATCACAGAGTTTTATAGTGATCTCAAACTTTTGGAGCTCACTGTGTGTTGTTTTAAACTGATGTAACAGTGATCAAGAACAGAAACGCAGGAACACTCCGGTACAATTGAATTTCTTTACTTTCCTGAAGTTGATTAACAATGTTTGTGTGTGTTTATATGTCTGGCTCTCAGAACTGCCAGACGGGCTCCAGGCACTGCTTCTAATCTTACTGACCTAACTGTCCATCACTGACCTGTGTGTGTGCGTGCGTGCGTGCGTGCGTGCGTGTGCTGGGTGTTGTATGTGTGTTTAAATGATTAGTTCAACCAAAAAAAGAAAAGGCAAACTGTCCTTATTTGTTTCAAGTGAACACAAAGGGAGTTTTTACTGAAGATCCGGCTGTGTCATTACGTTTCATATCAACCAAAATTCGGAAATATCCCCAGCTCAATTTTTTTATTTGTAAAAAAAAAAAAAAAAAAATCTGTAGAAATACCAACATGAATAAATAGTGATGAAAGGCAAAATATGAATACCATGAATGTATATTTACTGAGTAATCCAAAGTTTTGTAGACAATTCAAAATTGGTAAAATTCGACAATTTAGACATGAGTCAGGTTGGGGTCCCACATCTATGGGACAGAACTCAGTCTTAAAAATTGAGATTACAAAAGTAAAGTTTATTAAGAATGACAGTCTAAAAGGGTATTAAGATATATTAAATACTTTTAGAGTTATAAGAATGCAAACTTTGTAAAAAACAATACTCATGGCACTCAGACAGGTATGTTTTATGCAATTGAGGTAGTAGAAAAAAAATATACATTTCTAGTTTCAACATTATTGGTTCTTTAGACATTCCTCTTTAAATTTAATATTGGACCCATTTGGTTTTCGACCACTGAACTTTAGCTCCATATCTCTGGGACTGAACCATCGATGGCCTTTAAAATAGAGATACCAAAAGAAAAGTTTAAGAATCAGATTTTTTCCTAACTGTTACAGTTGACATGTAATACAACAGAGATTGCTAAAGTCAACCGATTTTACTAATAGACCCACCATTCTCTGTCACAAAATAATAATGCTGCCATCTTTCTAAAGTCATTTTTACCCCCATGTCATTTTACCCCAAATCTCAGGTGAAAATTGTCATTTTGACCCCCCTCTACAAAACAGTGGATTACTCCATAAATATACATCTGTGATATTTAATATTTTGGCTATTTATGTTTGTATTTTTAAGGGACCTCTGGTTGAGTTGACATGGAATGACCCAACTGCTCTTTTATACAATGAAAGCATACCAGGGTTTGCAAGGTCTAGAAAAACTAAAAATCATAATTAAGGTATAAGGGAAAATACATAAATTAATTTTATCTATTGACATTTAGTTATTTGACATCCATGTCAAATGTCATTGATTGATGTCATTGGTCATGAGTCATGACAGATTTAAAAAGAGCCACTTGCACATGTGCACATTCTGCCAAAGTTGTCTTTTTGTGTTTTGTGGGGGAAAGAAAGTCATTTTGGAATAAAATGAGAGTAAGTAAATGATGACCAAATTATTTATTTTGCTCTTTAGCGCTTTAAACCCACACTATAAACACCTGCGCCTCCAGTTATAAGCATGGGCGTGGAAAATAGAAGAATTTTATGAGAGGTCAGCTAAAAATATCCTTCATGCCAATCATAGCCACCAAAACACACAAGTGCTGAGATGTAATTCTTAAAGGTGAAGTGTGTATTTTATGTTGATGTTAATATACTATATCCTTAGCTTAATATGCAAAGACTACTGTAAGCAAGCTATTTGTAGCTTTTGACTGAGTAAGCAGCATCCTGACACTGCAACAGTGACACTTTTTCAGCAGCATTGGTTCTGAAAGTATGTTTCCCATAGGGATTTTGTTAGAGAATTATGAGCCTTAAACTACACCAAACAAATGCAAGGTGAATCCCAACATTGCAAACTTTGATTTGAGGCAAGCAACAAACCAATCTGATAAAGGTAAAGACTGTACTTTACTTTGTGTGGCTTTAATGAGGGAAATAATTACTCCCAATAAGCATTGTGAATGACATTTTTAATGGCGGTTTTAAATACATTTTTATATTTTGATTGTTCAAAATAATGTCCAAACAACCTAAAGACAGTTCATTAGACTTTTTACTAAGCTGTAGGAATGAGGGTCAATGGAGGGACAGATAGCTATCAAATTAATTATTACCTTATTTGTGATGAAAGTCTTACCGCTTTTTACTGCTGGAAACAAACAGTTGCACTTTATTATTATTTTTGCAGTTGCTTTGGTGGTGCTGAAAACTATTCTCTCATTTCTGTGTATTCCTCTGTTTTATACCTTGCCTTTCATGACTTTAGAGTTCAGCGATCGATGTACCTCGAAAAGCTTGAGGATTTCAGGATTTTATGAAATGGATCAAATGGCCAGCATCTGCTCGTGAGAGATAAAATACACTGAAGACATTCTTTTTTATTATTCTCCAGTTGTAACTTGAAGAAGAGGCTATGTTAGGATGGAGAGGAGATAGATTGACAGAAAGAGAAACGAAACGGACAAATAAATGGCCACCCGTAGGGATTGCTTTTCCTTCAGGAGAAATTCAGCTGTGTAAAGATTGAAAGACAGCTTGACTCACACTAATAGAGAGGTGTGTGTTTGTATTGTGAGTGTGTGTTGGAAAGGTCAGGTGATTCATTTCACACCTGAACGGTGCCATTAGTGGAGGAATAGGTCTTTTGTTTGCCCATGGACATGAGATCCTTCCCATCAGCCCTTTTATCTAGCTGCTAACCAGCTAAAAAAAGACATCGCTGCTATTGTGTGATGTGGAGTGATGCTCTGGTTTAAATATTGTATTCCAATATATAGGTTATATATACTGTTTCTTTGGTCCTCTCTGTGTTTTATTGTGTTTATGCGTGAGTGTGTGTCTGATGGATGAAACCTTGGCAGGTGCTGAGGCGAAATAATAAATGTTTTCAATTACTGTCAAGACGTGTTCTCTCTTTCTCTCCTCATATCCAGTGTTTCTCTCCATTTCTGCCTTGCTCGTTCTTCATTTCTCTGTACTTTTTCACAAAGATTTGTATTGATCAGAGCTGAAAAACCTCTTCATAAACAATATTAACCTTAAACCCACAAATGTCAAGCTTGTTTGTGCATTTATGTTCTAGTGTGTGTAGGCACACATTGTGTATGGATGCATATGTGAACAATGTGTGTGTGTGTGTTTAAAGTCATTTTGAAATGGCATTTGCCAATCCATGGATTTTGCTCAATGTTTACTGTGTAAAGCATTTTACATACAGTGAAATGACAGTTAATGATGACCAAAATTCATAAACTAAAAACTATGAATACAACCACTTTATTTTGCAACACGTAGGCTATAAGAGAGCTATATTTTCCATAACTGTGTTTAAAACATCCAATTCATTCACCGCTGTAGGTAAAAGAAGAATTACAAACTGCTGTAAACTGTAAAATGATTTGCGTTATAAACCAGACTATAAAGACTTGGATTCTCATCCTAAACATAGACAAAGTTTCAAAAACTAATGTTGGACGTTTGATGGAGTATTTCTGTGTTAAAAATACTCCTTCCGGTTTCTCACAAGTTCCGGAGAGTTTTTTTCGAGTATGGCTCGACTTGACGTTAATAGAGCGGAAGGTCCTTGTACGGGCCGTACGGGCTCTTCTCCCGGTAGGGTGCGCGCGCGTGACTAGAGCGAGAGAGTAAACACTCTCTCAGGTGCAGATCCAGTCGTCCGTGAACACTTATGTCGGTTATAGTCCGCGCCGCGCTCCACTTTATTCCTCCACTTTGACATTAAGCGACTTCAACGCTTCAGCACAGCATTCCGGGAAGGCAGCGCTGCATTTGAACCGATTTGAACGCAGAAATGCTTCAGGCGCATCGCAAAGTGGATCTCCACACTCCAAGAAGTGTGTTTTTGACGGAGCCGTCCCAGCGATAAAGGTTCGGTCCTGCTTTGGAAGCAGCCGGTGAGTAAAACTGCTTCAAATATCTGTGCTGTTGCTTATCGTCGCGTGAGTAAACATCAGTAAACGACACGATCGCATGCTTCGTCATTCAAATGTGCTAACGGACTTCATTGTTGTTCTATGTATAACGTTACACTAGTCTGACGTGCAAAATCCTTTTGCTTGCTACTAAGGTTTGGTCGCATACAATAGTCCATAAACCGAATCATGTCCTCATAGACTGAGAGTAAAGACAAATGTTGACAGCCCACTAAATACAGTACATACCACAGAGACGGACGTCCTGCTGTTGCTATTTCTATTTCAGCCTCCGAATTAGATGCTGGATCATATCTATTAGCTGAGATCGATAGCCATGGGTTTCTCCACGCTTGAGGACGTCACCGCTTTGCGCATATGTCATTCTTTAGCTCCGCCCACTCGATACGCCTCCAGGCGCTCGTTTTTTTCCGGAAAGACTCGGAATAGCCCTTATTTCTTTTACAAATATAATAAAACTAAAGACTTTTTGGAGATATGAAGGATGCAATACTACTCTATAGGTACTCAAGATTGACATGAGATTGACTGAATCTGAGTGTTTCACACCCCCTTTAAATTACTACCAATTTAACTTCCAAATTACTACCGATTTAAAACCAAAATCTATATCTGAATCTGTGAATGCGATTTAGAAACTTTGCGAGCCCTGATCTCCTTTTGTATTCCATGAGAGAAAATAAAGCAACAACAACATAAACTGCAGTACTTAATGACACAACTTTTAATTTGGGATGAATGGCCTTTTAAGAAAGAAAATAGGGTTCTTGGTTTTTGTTTCTGAACTTTAAAGGTGCACTATGCAACTTTCCGTCCACTGGAGGGCGCCTATTCAAAACAAATGTGTAGTTTGATGTTTGAGCGCAGTATCTAGGGACATGTGGTCTTCACCTCACAGCCGGTGGAAAATAGGACACGGGCAGAAATCATGTTCATGGATGCGGTTATTAACGTTACTGTAGTGTGAATCAGAGGAGGACGGAGTGTTGTGGAGCTGAGCACGGCTGCTGGAGCGATTGTTAAACAAATACCCGACTTGTGAACACCGGGACTTTTATTATGATGGGATGGGACGGGACACAGCTCTTCCGGTTATGATTATGAGGTAATGCAGCTCTGTTTATCATATTAGATACATTTAAGTGTGTTGAAATGATGGTATGACATTTCTCCGTACGTTCACTTGTTTACACTACTAAGAGTAAAGCGCTCCTGCCAAATAAAACCCGAAACTGAGGGTAGCCAACCCGATCACACATAAATGCGTATAAATAGTACGAGTGTGCAATGTCGTGGAATGTATACGCCAAAACTCATTTTGGCGTGCATATGATACGCACTTTATGGCGTATATATGACACGCGCTTGGGTAGGTTTAGGGTGGTGGGGTGGGGGGTTCGTATGTATAATACGCCATAAAATGCGTTTCATATGCACGCAAAAAACAGCGTGCCATAGACACGCCAAAATGAGTTTCATTGCACACTCGTACTATTTAGACGCATTTTTGTGAGAATACCCTGGGGTAGCACAGATATGACGCAATTGACAGGCGACCTCCTCAAACGCTATGCTGAAACGTCCCTGTCCTTGGTTAAAATAGCAATTTTCTCACAATTTACAAATATTTGAAAACATTTGGGATATTGTAAGTACTCAACTGAACAAAATATATAACACTGGCCTAGTGGTTTTGGATATGTTACTGCAAAATACTACATAGTGCACCTTTAAAGTGAGAATTGTATTACTGTTTGGCATAACTTCTGGTAAAATAAAATGGATGGCTGAGGGAGCTCCCAAGTCACAGGAAGGCTGAGGGAGTGAAAGAAAGATGAGAACAACAGGTGGTGTGTTTGTCTCGTCGTATATTTGACAATTCATCCATTCTAACAGAGAGGAAGCTATTGATCAGATCCAGGCCGAGAGCATACATACTTTTTTTGTGTGCACATACTCAGGGGTGCCAAACAGATCATTAAGCCATCACAAAGGAACGCAGTCACGTGAGCACATGGCCTCGCTCACTAATCTTTGACTTGCTTAAGCTCTGCTTTGGTTGTTAGTGATATAATTTTTTTTCACACCCTCTGAGAATCACAGTCAGGAAACATCAGAAGTCATTGCTGAGCTGGTTTAAGTGGGTCAAGATGTGCTTGTCGGAGCTGTCTGTGTCAGCTGTCCAGCATATTGATCGTGCATCAGGTCTTGGGCCTGTTTTGCCTGCTCATGATGGCAGTGTCAAGGACGTTTGTAGCTTAGAGCTTTTTACTGTGTCCTACTTTGACACTCTAATCCACTTATACAAGTATATGTGTGTGAATGCTCTTTCTTGTATGCAAGGCGAGTGTTTAGGATGAGGTTAATTATGTAGTTGATATTTATTGCATAATAGGATGGCATTAAGATGAAGTATGTGTCAGCATCATTTGCACTGTGTTGAACTGAAAAAATTGTCTTTTATTCCCTATGGAGTCCTGGCTGCTAAGCACCCGCTCTCTCACCTCCTCAAAGGGATTAGAGCTGCATTACACACACACGCATAGACATATTGTAACCGAAGCACAACCCATGCCGCAATGACAAGAAAAAAACAGATGACTTGAATCCATAACAATTAAAAAACACATTAATAATGTCAACAATACCGCCTTGAGACATAGTTAACACACTATATGCTGCAGTACGAGCACGGCCGGCGATTCAGTCTTAAAACACTGATGGAAAGACTGGAAAGAAGGGTGGAAGAAGGAGAAGACAAGCAAATGATCCTGGAGGACTTGACAAAAATATAGCCGTTCATCTCTGAACTGAAGAGAGAGAGAGAGAGTTTGGCTTGACGTAAGTGACAGTCTAGTTCTGCTCATTACCTGGTGCTAGGTGTGTGTATGTGTGTGCATTTCAGTGTTGTTTGAGTTTATTTATGCTATCTGTGTATTATTGAGGGATTTTATGGTGAAGTTGGTGTGTGTGTGTGTGTGTGTGTGTGTGTGTGTGTGTGTGTGTGTGTGTGTGTGTGTGTGTGTGTGTGTGTGTGTGTGTGTGTGTGTGTGTGTGTGTGTGTGTGTGTGTGTGTGTGTGTGTGTGTGTGTGTGTGTGTAGGTCTTGCAGGTAGTGTGACTTGAAGTGTTGTGTTGGCATTGCTGTGGAATATTGAAATCTCTCAACCTTGGATTCCTGGAGGGAAGTTATTGACAGATCTGTAAGCCCTTCATGTTTAATGATGATACGATTATGTGTGTTTATGTTTGTTTGCGGTACATAATGGCTTTCAGAAAAAAAGCTTTGCATTGTTTTCAGAAGCACTGCAGCTCTTTGACCAGCCATGCACATATACACTGTTCAAAAATGGCCATTGTCTGCATTTACTTTTGTCCCAGAAAGTGTTTGGAGGCTCAGAACAGAACCAGAACCTGAACAGACCAAAAGTTTGGGTTCAGTAAGAGTCTTTGAAAGAAATGAATGCTTTTATTCAGCGAACAAAAGTGACCCTAAGCAGCAAATCAGCCGATTGGAACGATTTATGAAGGATGGTGTGACACAAAATTTAGCTTTGCAACCTTTTAGCAAAACATTTTAGCTTGCACCTCATTACAAGGGTAAAATTTTTAAAATGTATTCAAATAGTGATAATATTTTACAAATAAATGCAGCCTTAACATTGACTCAGGACACCAGTTGATGAAAGTGCAGAAAAGAGAAGTTAATATACTTTTATGGAACAAAAGAATATATAGTAAATTAGTATAATAAATGGATGAGAGATGAAATGTCTTTTTTTATGTAAACATGGCTTAAGACTGAAAATATGATTATCATATAAAATATATATAAACATCAATATATACTGAACAATAATATTGCCATCTATCACAGTGATAATGGGAGTATTAGAAAAGTGGTCAAAATGGCATCTTGCAAAAGGTTGAATCAAAAAGAGCCGTCTCCGAGATGCAGTCTTAAAAAAATAAAATTTTATGATTCATGATTTAGAGCACTTTTATTAATCCGGCATAGGCTACTGACGTTCATAAAAAATGGATGGAAAAATAGTTATTTATTCCACTTGTTTTCTGGGCTAATTCAGTGCACCTAAAAACCAACCATCCATTTATTTTCTTCACACAAAGTAGGCCAAAGTCTGTTAGTGCTCGAGTGACCACCTCTGTACTTATTCAGACAGATGCACACTCACTTTAGGAACAAAAGCTGACACACTGGTAGCTGTATCAACAAGTTGTGTGATATCTGTTAATAGATCAGTGGACTCATCTTGGATGTGTTTTTCTTTTTGTTGATGTGCAAAATGCTAACTCCAGCGCTAGTAGAATTAGTTCTTTACGCTGACCTGACTGACTCCTCTGGCAATGGCACAAATACTTCATTTGTGCTTTCTCTTAAAAAGACTTTTAGACTTAAGGGCACAATATAAAATGTTTGCCGTTAGAGGTCGCTTATTCAAAACAAAGGCGTAGCTTGATGAGCTTTTATTCTGCCGCAGACGAACGCTTCCACTTCTTCCGCTCGTGTGTATGTGTGGTAACACAGCACCCTAGCGGCAGCAAATCTATATTTGCCGCGAGTGTCGTCTAGCAACTCTCAATACACTTCTGAGCTGTAAGCGGCAAACTCTTGTCGGGCCAATCACATCGCATATAGAGTCGGTGGGCGGGGCTTAATATAATGACGGCCGAGTTGCTTGCGTGCTTCTAGTAAACACAGAAACTGGCGAACTGCGGTCTTTCGAATCAGCTTTGATTGCGACTCTGGAAGACTTGGAGTTAAGCTTTTCTCTGAGAAAAGGACAAAGAACGGCACTGAAGTCATTCTTAAAAAGGGAAGATGTGTTCTGAGTTTTGCCGACCGGATACGGTGAATGTTTAATCTGTCAACGAGCTCCGTTTCACCTTTGTTGCTCTGGTTGGTGTAGCGCTATCCTATCGCGTGTAGATGGAGTTTGAAAGACAACCGTTTATCCAGCCCCTCGGATTGAGCCGTCAATGGTGAGTTTCCAGACCAAACATCTTCGTTACTAGAAGCACGCAAGCAACTCGGCCGTCGACATTATGGCCCCGCCCATTGACTCTATACACGATGTGATTGGCCCGACCAGAGTTTGTTGTTTGCAGCTCAGAAGAGCATTGAGAGTTGCTAGACGACAGTCGCGGGCAGATTAGATTTGCTACCGCTAGGGTGCGTCTAGATTTCTAGGCTAACAGTCGTTTTCAGTTCCTCAAAATAGCAACGCACCAACACTAGCCTGAACAAGCCTTGTTTTCAGACCAGCACACCCATGGGCGAACAGATGGGCGTGAGTGCATTTGCTATTTAAACAACGTGGTGCTGAACGTAAATATGATAACTGTGAAACTAGCAAAAAACACTTAATCAAATTAATTTTCATTTTCAGCGTTTACTGACAATGAGCATTTGTTACAGTATCTATCTTTTTTTATTATTAATAAAAACACAACTGATCATTGTTAGTTTACGTTAGCTCAGGTCCATTAAATATTATAAACAGATGCACATTTTGATTTTGATAAACGCTGAAATAAAAAGCTAAATTCTTTAGAAGCATTTTTATTGTTAGTTCAGATTAACTAATGTAGTTAACTAATGTTAACAAAAGCAACCTCATTATAAAGTGTCACCTTTATTCATATCTTCTACTCCCTTCCTCCCTATTTTACGGGACCGCCACAATAGCGAGAGGATTGAGTCCTGCTGAGATTTGAGTGCACAATGTCCAGCAGGTGTTTCTGCGTCTGTGAATAGTCTGAATGCTATAGTTTGAGTGATGACAGCAGAGAAAAGCACATGTTCTCCTGGAATACAGTTATCTTTCTCCCAATACTTTCAACACAAAGAAATGTAATAATCTTTACCTGTATAGACCCGACAGTAACAATTGGACCCCGAAATTTGATTTTCTCCTTTTCCGACGTCTCTTTCTTATTTTCCCATTTCTGTTTGACCTTTATTTTGCTCTCAATTATATCCAGATTTTTCGCTATGTTGCACTTCCCTTTGTTCAATCCCTCATTGATTCACTGAGCATCATCTGAACTTGACACTCTCATCTCTTGCACACATCCCAAATTCCCAATATAAAAATGTCTGAACCCAGAGGCGGAAACAATGCATTGCTGAGAGGTCCATGGCCCAGGAGACTTCAAAAACGGAGTTTCGAGCAACATATGGCTCCCACCTGATATCAGGCACAATATGCAAGATTTTTGGATTCAAATATCCAAAAACCAATATAGAACAATTATATATTTTGTTGACTTGTGCATTTACATTATCCCAAATGTTTCCAAGGATGCTCAAATCCAGAGAAATAAGCTATTTTAACCAGGGCATGGACTGTGTCTGCGTTACCCTCGATTCCTGGTTTGATTTTGTAGAAAACAATATATTTAATATATAATGCTATTAGATATTTTTTTATTAGACAGGCGAGCAACAGTTTGGATACATTTCATCGACATAAAACAAATCATTTTTATAAAGCTCAGCACAGTTACGTAGGGCCCTATCATACACCCGATACAAAGCAACGCCAGGCACAAGTGTTAATAATCAACACTAAAATAAATGTGAGTTGTAAACATTTAAATTGCACATAAATCAACTTTTTAATTATGTAACTGTTTCTATTCCAAATGTAAAGGTAGGATATGTCAATTTAGAGAAGCTAGCTTTGAAAGCATAAGATCTCAGCCTCCCTTTCAGAGCGTCTCCAAAGCTGCCTCCTGCAAAACACATAAACACACAGCAGTTTGCAAAAGATTCAGGATGTCTCATGATGTCTCAAAGCACATAACATTACAATAATAATGGATGTTAAGAACTTAAAGAGCTCTGACCTGTGCTACCTGGCCGTTGCAGATTATTTTCGCCATTAGTAGAATTGACATTGAAACGCATAAATTTGAGTATATAACATCAGAGGTTTCTATCTCTATTCCCTCTGCAATGACTGTCGTTATGGTGTGAATGCATTATAAGCTTGTTGTTTTGCTTCAGGAGGAGCTGCTGTTTGTTTGCAGCGCTCTGTGACTGTCTGTATGACTCTGCATTGCATTAAACGCGCTGATGACGTGTGATGTTTATGCGAGCGAGTGTGCGGAGGTATAGAAATGCATATGCTGACAGGCAGGTAGGACATCTTGTCAGTTCGGACCAAATGCAGTGATTGGAGAAACATTATATACACTAAGTGTTGTAGTACTCGAGACCGGTCTTAAGAGTTTTGTTTTTTTTTTTTTTAAGGAAATTGTCTCGGTCTCGACTGCATTTGGACTTGGTTTTGTCTCGGCCTCAGAATAAGAGGACTCGATCTCAAGACCGGTCAAGATCACATCTGCGAGGATATAACTGAATTGCCGTTAACATCATTAATGTGATTTGATGTAAAACATACTGCTTAAAATGGAATCAATAACTTGTGTTACTGTGGTGCAAAACTGTAGGATTGCAAAAAATACTGAGGTTTTATATAATAATATCTGATATTATTAACTAATCGTAAGTCACAAGAGCAAGAGAGCCACTTTCACGAATACGAACACGATGCAAGCGTGATATTTATTTTATGCAAATGTTTAATAAACACAGTTAATATTAAGTGACTTATTAAGGCATAATATTACTAATAATACTAAAGTAAAAGAATGAATCAGCTGCTTTGAACAAATCGTTTGAATAAATGATTCTGTGATTTCACTCATTGAGTGTTTTGAATTCAGATTCATATTTAAAAATGGACCTATCATTTTATTTTTTCCTTCATATTTGTATAGTCAAAATATTTGTATAGCATTAGTCTTAACCAAGCGGCAACCTCCCGCGATCTCTCTTGAAGCCAATACGGAAGTAATGTAAACTGTAATTCCTTAACTGGTCACTAGAGGCAGGCTCCAGAAGGGAGCAGAATCTCATTGAGCCCCATGTTAAAATTCTCAACTTTACAGCAGAAGAAAGCATGTTACAGCCTGGTACAAATTGTGGTTTTGGCCTATAAGGGTAATTTTGATCTTTTAAACTGTGAGGGGGGTGAATTTTTTTTTTATATAACTCATTCGTTTACGTTATATAAAGCCTTAAAGTTCTGCATAATTAAGGGTGTGGTTACAAGTGGATAGCCATTTATCTGCCGTCTATAGTCATTGCGTCACCTCAGCTCCGTGCACATCCCGCCTTTTTGCCCATTTTCTGTTGTCCGGGAGTGAGCAATGCCCAGCTCGACTCTACTTTAAGCTTCAGAACGGCTTATCGGAATCCAATTGGTGACGTCACGGACACTACGTCCATATTTTTTTACAGTCTATGGTCTTAACATGCAGGTGTAATTGTACCAATTCAGACTCAACTTTCTGGTTACAAACTGTCCAGAAACTTTGCAGAAATATTGAAAAGTTTCTGGAAATTTACCAGAAATGTTCAGCTTCTTTGCAACCCTTCTTCTGCACCACCACTGCAGCACAAAGATGAGATTTATTTTTTAATCATTTAATTGGTAACAGCTATAGTGTATTTTTCTTATTGTATTTATTGATTAAGTAGAAGACATTTCTCAGACAGTAGATATGAGGATTTGAGGATTTCTGGTCTTGGCTTCGATCCCGGTTTAGGTGGTCTTGTCTACAACACAACCTTCTACAGACAATCTATAGCTATAAATTTAGACCACTTATCTTAGTGATTGCTCTCAGGATGTGAACCAGCATAACAAAAAGCTAACAAATCACCTACCCCGACTTTAAAAGGGTGGCTGAAATAACTTTTTTGACAGATTTATTCAAACTTTAATGAAGACATGTTAAGTAAAAATAGAATGAATAACATGACATGATGCATTTCTGATTTTTTTTCATGTTTATTTCATACTATAACTAAAGTTCACATGCTGCTTGAACTTAGGCGCAACAGAGATCTGTCATTTTGTGATAAAATTGACAAAATTGGTAAGCTGAATTTTTCATTTCAAAAGTAAAAATGCACAAAGCTTACTGCAATTATTGGACGGAAGCCATGCTACAGATAATGTTAGTAATGAAGTTTTGTTCACGCATCAACTGAAAACAGCATAGATTGATTCTTGGGATTTTAGGAATACTTGACGGTTCATTAAAAATGAGAAATCGCTCGTATCCACACACCCTTATAGCATCCACACAGCTGATGTGCTTACCTGCTGTAGTTTTTTCACATTGCGTGCATGATATAGACACTGACATAGTCAAAAATCGCCGTTTTGGTCAAAGATTTCATCTGAAAACGTAACTTTTTGCTGTTTTGGCTGAAAATTGTTGGTTGTCAATTTTGGTGCATCACTAATATGAATATGTACAGTATGGTAAACTGCTCTGAGCACCTTAGCAACCATATAACCACACCCTGGCAACCATCCACACCATCTCAAGTTGACACACCATCTCATCATGATGGCAAGTTGAGTGAGCACTGCTCCTAAAAATTATAAAAGTTTAGTTGTTTCTTCACTTATTAGAGACAGATAACAGAGCCCTGATCGAGGGTCACCTCTCAGAAAGGGGAAAATCTTCTTGTTCCAAAACCCTTATGTATTTGTGTATTTGTGTGTGTGCCAGCCAGTGTCTGTGACTGTGGAGACAGACAGTGTTTGTGAGAGCACAGAGAGGGTAATCCGGTTATCTAGACTGGGGGAGCAGGCTATGATTTCTGTTGTGCTATTGGAGAGCTTTTAACTACACATCTCCAGATCCTCTATTGGTTTACTCTAATGGAATCTCTTTCTTCAAACGCTTGCTTTTCTTTTACATTAAGTTTGTGTGTGAATTCGCATTTCCAAACGGCCAAAAGGTTCATTAATATTGCACTGCTAAACGCAAAACATGCTATGATATATGCGGACAGATTTAAAGGGCAAAAGCCTGGCATGCCAAGCAAGTCAGTTTGCGTGCCAATAGGAAGTGCTTTTCATGCGGGGCGTCGTGATGGCGATGTGGCATTGTGGGGTTTGGGGTCACCATGGTACTGTGAGTCAGTTAGACAAGATAATTACTGAGCACGCTCAGAGGGTTGAAACAATCAACCAATCAGAAGGCCAAAAGATCCCCTATGCCAGCAATTTTCTCTAACAAAAAAGTGATTTTCCCTCCCACTCTTTTTCAAGTTGGATTGTTTCAGCTGTGTGTGTGTGTGTGTGTGTGTGTGTGTGTCTGTGTGTGTTTTGTCTGTGTGTAAAATGGGTCTGCATTTTCTGTTTTATATGCAGCATAGAAAGTCATAAGTGTTTGCAAAGGCATGAGTGTGAGTAAATTTTAATAGAATTTTCATTTACACCATTTACCACCTTTTAACATGTAAAATAACTTTCTATTTTCATATACTGTAAATGTAATTCATGCCAAAGCCAAATGTTCAGCATCATTACTCCAGTCTTCAGAGTCACATGATCCTTCAGAAATCATTCTAATATGCTGATTTGCTGCTCAGGAAACATTTATTATTATTATCAATGTTGATAATTGGATCAATATCATGGTTTTCACAAAAATATGAAGCAGCATAACTGTTTTAATAATAAGAGTTATTTTAAATTGTAATGAAAACAAATGCAGCCATGTTGAGCCTTTGACCAGCAGTGTATATGTCAATTTTTTCAAATTTTTATAACTGTGTATGCAAGCTACTGTATACGCAGTGAGGCATAAATAAAATTAGAACAATAAGGTAATTATGGATTGTAAGAAGAGATACGGGTGAGAATATCCAGTGTGTAGAGCGAGGTGGGAGTCATGAGCTAGTGGATTAGTGTGTGTGTGTGTGTTCGATAGGCCTGTGTTCGGTTTAATGGCTTGTGGTGGCAGACCCGTAGAGGCGCCTTATCATCTGTAGACAGATGGCCGGTCCAGTCCAACTATATTCTGTCTCTTCCTATTTCATCAGTTACCACCTCTCCTCTTTCTCCCCTCGTTCTCTCCTCGTCTTCATAATGTCCTCTGCACATAAAAACAACCCTAGTTACCCTATTAAAAATGCTAGATTAGAAACAACCCAACTTGGGTCTTTTTGGCAACCCAGTGCTGGGTCAAAGAGTGGTTGTATGCTATTGTATTTTGTTGGGTTGGATTAAATGATTGACCCTGCATGCTGGGACATTTCTTTTAATCAACTTTTCTTTAAATTTACTTTTGGGCTGGTTACTGCTGGGCTAAAATGTACCCAAATGGGTTCGAAACAATCAGTTCAGCACACACAGAATGACTACAGTTCGGCTACTGTAATCAGAAGGTGAAAACGTATTGATTAGCAAGAACACCTAGAAATGGACGGAAATAATCAATAGTGCAGACAATGGCAATCAACAGTTAAAGCTTAAGCAGATAAAAACATTTACTTTTTAAAAGTTCAGAGAACATTGTTGCATAAATATTAAACAACTTATATGACCAGTTATTTTGTTTATGATTATTCTTCCGCCAATGGAAATATTCCCACTACAGCCCTAGCATAGGGCTTTGAGTGCCGACAAGAAACAAACAGACAGAAAGCCTGTAATACCCAATGAATTATATAAACTGTGGATTATAATGAATTGACATGAGTTTACCTTCTCCATTTAAAGTATTTTTAATCAGTCCGGCTTGTTCAGTTCCCAAACACTCTGTTTTCTCATTCTCCGACAAAACCCTCCAGTTTGAAAAGAACACGCTCCTCACTGTAGGTAGCCTCTCTTCTTCACTTTTAATACTTTTCTTCTATTTTCCACATATATTTCTGCCATACGTGTGTGTTTTAACGTTTACGTTGTGCATGCTCTCATTCACATCTAAATTTGTCGACCTACCAGCATTTGGTTACTGATTATGAATAGTTATCAACCCTCATTGGGTCAAATCAACCCAGCTTCCTTACCCAAATGTGTCTATCCAGTTTGGGTTGGAAGGAATAACCCAGTGTAGCTTTGGGGCAAAAAATTACTCCCAAAAAAGAAAAGTTGTTCCAAATATCCTGGCCAAACTATATGATCAAAGTGACAGTGTGACTGAATGGAAAAAAATGCAGTGTATTTCGAGTCTGTTCAGTCGGGAAAATATTAAAATGTGCAGCAAGTCTTTATTCTCTGAGAATCCTGGCTTCCACTGTAGGATTGGAATCTCATTCGGGCCCCAACCATTTAAATATGTTGTTTTTTAATGTGTTTGTCAGTAACTTCAAACCAGGCATAATGCATCTAAATGTTTGAATGGATGCATAAGCAAATGAGGTTTGAAAGCAGAAGTGATTTTTCAGTCTTTTCCTCGTATATAGCTATCACATGGCTTCTCGAGACATTGGATATAGTGCACAAATTATGTGGACCAGTTTAATGATACATTCACAGTGGGGTTTTGTTGCCATATTTTAGCTGCACTCTTGCCCCTCCGATTTTCATTATATATTTGAGAGAGAGAGAGAGAGAGAGAGAGAGAGAGAGAGAGAGAGAGAGAGAGAGAGAGAGAGAGAGAGAGAGAGAGAGAGAGCAGGGTAAAGAATAACTGCTGTCAACTTGTTCAGACTAGAGATACAAGGAGATCTGTTTTTCACGTGATAAAGTGATAAATGGAGCACTAGGTTTGTCCTTCTGTCTTTAATCTCCTCCTGCTCTGAGCATGTCTACATGCTCCACTGCGTCCAGTCACGAAACAGGGGTCCTCACCTCTCTGTGAGGTCTTTACCTCTGTGCTCTGGCCAGTTGGCTTTTCTGTGCCCACTAATAGCAAAAGACCCACCTGATTTCAGGTCAGTCGGGCCATAATAGGTCAGCTGTGAATTACAGGGGACAAGCAGTCTCGGGCTCAGACAGCATGGCAGCGGAGCGCCCACAGTCCCTTCACTGAACATTTGATGCTTATTGCTCACTGAATTGGCAAGAACTTTCTAGTTTCAGCAAGCACTAATCTGATTGGCTAGCTTATGCAATTTTTAGTCTACAGGTTTGCCAGGAAAAGTCTGGCAACAGTTTACATGCTACCAAACTGATTCAATGAGCAATTTTGAGGAGCACATGATTTGTGGGCATCAGGGAGCCGCCATGAATATGCAGGGTATTAAAATCACTTTTGAACTTCGCTTTTCACTTTCAAATTTGAAATCACGTGTATTTTGTGTATAGGGTTTAGGGATGTGACAGTGAGAAAATTGTCCCACCGGTTAATCGATGTGTGACAACAGCGGTAACACTGGTATCACCGAATGGGCTTTTTAATCACTAATTCTATCTAAACTAAAGTCTCATGTACACGGCCACTCAGGCATTATTAACGGAGCGGAGCAAAGTGAGTGGTTTTAATGAATTCCTATGAAAGTTAGTTCCATATGCATGAACTGAAAAGGTGCCAGCACACACACACTGTGAATGACAGTTCGTCCGTAAATGCGTGCTCTGTGGCTGTGCACATTTTAGTTTCAGTTTTAAGTTGGCGCCAATTCGGGGGCAGCAGTTGCTTGAATTGTGGGTTTATTAGCCCATTATTCTTAATAAAAAACACAACAACAACACAGTACAATGATAAACTCACTTAAAAAGGCACTTTACATTTCGCTTTGAAACCAAATCTTCTGCGATCATCTCGTGATGAATGAAATCTGACTCCGTTTGTGCTGAGACTCTCGTTCGGATCATGCTTTATTAAGCAGACATGTTCAGTTTTTATTTGTACTGTCTGTTCTCTAACTGAACAAAATTATTTTATTACTATTTTTTAAAAAAAGAAACGACGGTGGGGCGGTGCCACAGTGTGCAAATGATAACTGCTGTAGAGTCTGAACACCGGTAACACAGACTATCGTAGCAAGCCTTGTAGGGTTGTTGTGATTTTTGCCAAGATATGCTCCTGGAATAACATTCCTGTCCAACAATCTATAGTCCTAATGCTATCCTTACCCCTAAACCTAAACCTACTGATAACATATCCCTAAACTCAGAGGGAAATTATATAGGGAGTGGTGGTATTGACCGCACATTTTACAAGATTTTTGTCAATGAAACTTTTGAAAACAATGAAAACAAGGATCTGTTACCAAATCCTCCACTATTGTCTAGTTAGTCATGTCTATTTACTCCTGTCACGTGATAAGTGAAATCTGACTCCTGTTGTACAGTTCAGTTTATTAGTGCCCAAGGTGTGGAGGCACTTTTTTTCCCTAAGGATTATTATTACATTTTTTCCTACTTCTCAGGCACTATTGGGGCTCTTTGCATGCTCGAAAACTCTTTAAACTTTGCACATGCCAGAATCGCTGGTTATTATGCCCGGGCGTAAACTGGTACCTGGGCGTGGCCGGGGGGGCCTCATGGTCATAGTGGCACCAGATTCTGCAGTAAATGTGGTATATTCAATCATTTTGACAGTTATTTTACATTAACCTGCTTTAAATGCCCACCACATGTTGTCCTGTCTTGTTTTTTGGGCATGTGCTCGTGTCTCTGTCAGACCCTGTCTCATTATTGGTTTAATTTGCCCCACCTGTTGTTCCCTTATTACCTGCTTGATTTGTCTCCTTTATAAGTCCCTTTGTGTTTGCTGTCTGTTTCAGATCATTGTCTTGTCTACGTCTTCTGGTTTCCCCGTGACCCTTTATGGTATGTTTTCTGTGGTTATTTGTTAGTTTGATTATGTGTTTTTTATAGTTTTCTTTAAGTTACACGTGACACACTATGCACAGGTTTCATAAAACAATGGGTTTGAGCCCATTATCACTGCTCGCAGCTATATTAATTATATTGGAGTTGTTTTATATTATGCACTTTATTTTATTTTTATGTACAGTATGCATTTCATAAAATGTGGGGGTGGTAATCTTTTGAAAGTTTTTGAATCAATGAACTCTTGTGCTTGCCAAGGCTGCTTTTATTTGATAAAAAATGGCAACATTGTTCAATATTTTTATGATGTAAAATAGCAGTTTTTTATATATATATATATATATATATATATATATATATATATATATATATATATATATATATATATATATATATATATATATATATATATATATATATATATATATATATATATATTTCAGATAAATCGACCCTGAATGGTTTCTAGATTTCAAAATTCTCCTGCCCACATTTAGCTTCCATTGTTTCTCTTAGGGTGTTCTATAAAGTAATTAAACATCAATAAAATGCACACTAGACCAGGATTTATGCTGATGGTAAAGACTATGTGACGGGGAGCATTCAGAACAGATGTGGTGATGTCAGAATAGTTAATTCACTCTTTCCAGTTATAATAGGATTGAGCATGTAAGCCTCCTGCAACGTATGAGAAAATAGATTTGTATGTTCATCCCATAAGCCAGAATGAGTTAAAGTAAATGTCTCCCAAAATATATTTTTTAACTACTTAGTTAGCAAAAACCTGGACGAGAGACATCAAATATTGCCCTTTCATTTTATAGCTGTGCATGGTTCATTTTGCCTACATGATGATTAATAATATTTGGTTATAAATGGGTCATAAAAAATGACATATTTTTGGGTATAAACCCCAGTTTTTCCAGTGGCTGGATTTGCAACGCACAAACAGCATTTGGTATTCTGAGTCTGGCTGCAGTTGCACACAGAGTCAGTAAAAAAAAATCATCTTGGGTTTAATCCTTCATTCAATATAGGAACACACACACACACACACACACACACACACACACACACACACACACACACACCGCTCAATTTCATGGGTTTAGAGAACAAGAATGGCTGCTGTTTAGCCTCGCTGATTCATGTAGAGCAATTCACAGCAGGAAAGATAAAGACAAGCAGAAATTAAACACTCATATGGATTGTACTATGATAATCTGCATCACTTTCTTTATACTTATGTGTTTACAGAAAAGTACAAGTTAAAACATTTTTGTCATGAAAAGGGAATTCTGTTTTCATACATGTTGTTCATGCCGCACTTTATACAAGAAAAACGGATGGAGACATTTTGATTTTGCACTCCAGCGCATGATCACAATGACCATGGGATGATCGTGTTCTCCAGTCCACCATGATTTGACAATCGTCCAAATAGATTATTTAATTAGTGATTAGCAAAATCTGATATTTTTATTATAATTATTACTAATATGCATCTTTGTTTTTGTTTTTAATTTATTCCTTTAAGAAAAATAGTGTAGGTCTATAGCTGTTTGTGAATGTAACAATCTTTAAAAAGTTACAAAGTCTACAACAAAAGGAGTGTATCTCTTCAACAGAAAACAATTGTCTAAAATGCCTCATTTGTAGTTCTGCCATGTTACACATTTGGATAATGTCCATCTACTGGCTGCTTTGACCCACCCTCAAAGAACAGATAAGGGATTTTGCTATGTTGAGGAGACAGGTTTTATTTTTCTTCTTTTTTTTCCTGTGAGGGCATAAAACACTATATGGACTTCCAATGCAGATGCCATAGGCCCTGTCCCAAATACTCACTCCATATGCACTGATGGTTTTGTGGAGAATGGCTGCTGCGTGTCCATTAAGTCCATAAGACTGTAGGGGGTCCCATTTGTCATTTTAGTTTCAGAAGGGTGCTTGTTTGCAGCCGATATGTGCCCTTGATGCACACTTTTAAAATTGTTTGCCAGCACTTAAGCAAGCTCAGACTTCTTCCCAAATGTCAAAGCAGCAGTACATCACAAAAGTGAGAGTGTTTAGGGTGCCATTTGGGACACAGCCATAGTTCTACAACATACTGAAGATGTAATTCTCATGCCTCAGTAGCTGAAACCCGATGATGGTAAGATGCCTTCCCTTTCTGAGACAAACACTAAGCGGTTGACCAATCACAACAGAATGGGTCTTCCAGAAATTCTGTCTTTGCCTGTTATGCAAAATTCACTTTTTACATTTTTTTTTACGGTTACGGTTTGAACATACCGTAAATGTGTGTTGGCAGTGTACACAACCACCCTATAATAATAGAAAATCCTTTTTTGAATCCCCATAAAACCTCAACAGTCTCATAGAACAAACAATTACAATTTTCTAGGCCCGCCCCCACAACTGCTGATGGACTACTAGCATAGACTCTAAAAAATGCTGGGTTTCATTTAACCAAAATTGGGTCAAATCTGGACCAACCCAAAAATTTCACCCAACAGTGTTGTTCCTATTTGACCCAAATTTGGGTTACAAAAACCCAGCGTTTTTAAAGGCACATGCCGACTTTTCAGACTTTACAGCAAATACTGTTCTCATCTCCGTGCCTGCCATAACTCTTTCTGAAGCACCCACCACTAGCTTAGCTTAGCACAAAGACTGAAGGTAGCGTCTGTAGTGACAAGAGTGTCTTGTAAGCAGTTCAGGTGTTTTGTTGTTGGATGTAAGAGTGAACATAGTCTTCATGTACTCTGACATCAGAACCTTTAAGCTGTTGTATCCATCGTCCTACCTTGCAGTTTAGAGTTTTCAGTTTGCAGGTTATTATAGTAAACTGCATTAGACATTCCGCCCTGTTGGCGTCAAGCGGACCCATACTCGGAAAAAACTTTCCGAAACTTGTGAGAAACCAGAAGGAGTATTTTTGACACAGAAATACTCCATCAAATGCCCAACTTAGTTTTTTAAACTTTGTCTATGTTTAGGATGGGAATCCAAGTCTTTAACAGTGTAAAAAGCTCAGTATGCATGAAACAGCATTTCACCCCCCCCCCCCCCCTTACTTTTAAAGGGGGGGTGAAATGCTGTTTCATGCATACTGATCTTTTTACACTGTTAAAGACTTGGATTCCCATCCTAAACATAGACAAAGTTTCAAAAGTTAAGGTGGACGTTTGATGGGAGTATTTATTTGTCAAAAATACTACTTCCGGTTAGTCATAAGTTTCGGCAAGTTTTTTGAGATCATGCGTCCCCTTTGACGTTAATGGGGGCGGAATTTCCTTGTATGGGCCGTACGGACAATTCTACCGGAAGCGCGTGAGAGAGAGAGAGAGAGAGGGAGAGAGCGAAAGTAACAGCCTACGCCCATCAAAGCGCTGGCTCGTAGGATGCTAAACAGGTGATGTGCACATAACAATGTCACCAAAAAAGTGCGTTTTTGGTTGCCAGACCAAGACAGTCCTGCACAGATTCCCCAAAACCCCGCGTTAAGGCAACAGTGGATGTAATTTGCTTTTCCGGATCAGCAACTGAGTTGCACGAATGTTTATATCTGTTCGCTGCATTTCGGTGCCGACTGTTTCATAAACAAGGCCCAGCTTGACGCCGGCTTTTCCAATCGCCTAATGCTGAAGGATGGAGCAGTCCCAACGATAAAGGTCCTAACGTTAGAACCGCAGGCGGTGAGTGAGACTGCTTCAAATGTCTGTGTTTTTGCCTATGCTCATCAAGTAGCCCAAACATGATCACGCATAGTTAATTGATCAATGGAGCATGCGATGTGTAGTGCGTGTACATTTGTTTAGCTGGCCACTATATGTGTAACTTTATGTTTGTGTATTGTAAAAGCACTCCAAACAACTGCACAAAGAGGGGGGAAATATGTTGAACTAAATAAGCGCACTTCTTCATTCAAATGCGCTACTATTCCGTGTCTAATGTTATCTATGTAAACACTAGCCTGCGGTGCAAAACCAGTCCGCTTACTAACGTTACAATTGTCTACACAAACCACGCGTAAACACACAAACACGCGTGCACAACTGCACTTCCCACATGTACACCTTCAAAGACAAAAATACGACGATATAATTCAAGTTTAAATATGTAAATAACACAAGCCGCTGAGCATATTATATAGTTAGTGTATAACTTGTACCACATAGAGACGTCCTGCTCTAGTCGTTTTTGCTGCTGCTCCTGTTCAACTGCAGCCTCTGGGTCTGATTCCGGATCATAGATGTATGGCTGTATCTGATTAAAAGCCATATTTTTATTTTGAATAAAGTTTTTTTCCCGCTGTTAGGGATGACACAGCTTTACGACGCACTCGACTCAACACAAAAGCAGCAGCGGGCACACGTCATTATTTAGCTCCGCTCACACGATACGCCCCCACCCGCTCGGCTTTTTTCGGAAAGACTCGGAACAGCGCATCTTTCTTATATAATTATAAAAAACATAAAGACTTTTCGGAGATATGCAGGATGCAATGCTACTCTATAGGTACTCAAGATTGACATGACACTGACTGAAACTGAGTGTTTCACCCCCCCTTTAAGTAAAAAATAGTTACACACACAATTAATATATTCATTGATGGAAAAAGACAGATGCATGAATAGAGGAATTAGATTAAATTAGGCAGAACAGAGAACGAGAGTAACAACAATGCAATCTAGTGGAATCAGTTGGTGTGAAAGACTTCAAAAGCTTTGGAATGGAAATTTATGGAGCAGAAACTAAAGTTCAAGAGAAGTCATCCATCCAAAGCACAGTGTATGTTCATCATCCTATTGCTCAGTTCATAGTTAGTTTATTTGATAAAGACAGCCACAGAAAGGAGATGAAAACGAGTAAGATGGAAAAAGAGAAGAAGTGTACCATCTTGTTATTGGTAGACTAATTTCTTGAATTGAAATGCTCTCTACCTTTTTTCCTTTTTTCCTAGCAGAGTAATTTCAGTGTTTGTTTTATTAAGTGAAATGATGGTAGTTAGCAAATGCTCATTAATATTCAGCAGAAGAAACCGACTAAGTGGCATTCAATTTCAGCTCCCACAGAGCCTCAGACCATCTGAGAGCGCATGTACCGAGGGCATTTCACATTTTTGGAAGAAACGTAAGAGCTTCTAGAAGGTCACAGGTTGAGTGAATGACAGCTAGTTTCCCTCTGTTTTTACCAGCATGCTTTTTTTACCTGTCAGAGAAGGTTTTGGCTCCTTACATCAAAAAAAGTGATTCATTATTTAAGCTGAAGCAGCTCGCCAGAAGCCCTTTGGTGTAGTTCAGAGTCAGTACAGCAGGTGGTTGTTCAGTTATTTCTTATCTGTGTGTCTCCTGCTAACTTTAATGTAATTACACTATACTTTTGGTCCGAAGAAGACCAATCAGATCCTTTGGAAGATTCTTTTGATATACAGTGTATAAGTAATTGAGTGCCATACCCTTTCAGATCTTCATTATGATAGGATAGGGGATTTTTCCATGTTGAAACGTTCATTATTCGTCTTTTTTCACTTTGTGTATGTGCATGTTTGTTTGTGTGAGTAAGAGATAGGGAAGTAAAGCGAGACCGGTGGAGAGGTAAGATTCAATCAATGACATTTAATTAGAAAGGAATCTGTCAAGAGTGATGTTATAGATCAAACGTCCACTGGCGATGCAGATATCAGTGTCACTATGGATACCAACGTTGCCACGGTAGCACGGCGATAAGCCGACAGAGTCATTGTGGTCAAGTGTTGACTTTCATGCTTGGTTTGCATTGATCCAAACACAAACAAGCTAGTTCAAGCACTTTCACACTCAAAAGAAAACAAGGTCTCAAAGTGACACCCAGTGGAAATGTGACTGCTCTGACGTTACTCATTTATACAGCACAACACCTTTAACCCTTACTGTGCTGAAAATCCTTCACCTATTGTGGGGTCAAGGCTTTCAGGGCATTTTCACACCTGGCTCATTTGGAACGCTTGTTTCGGCACCTGGTGTGTTTTCTCCCTTAGTTTTCTCCACTTGTTTCGGCTTATATGAACATGGCAGTCGCGCCTGGATCCACACCAAAACAGGTGTGTGTTTCTTAGCGAGTGGTCTCAGCCCAGTTCAAAATGGAGCGCTGAGAAAGCAGTCTGACCCAACAAACCAATTGTTATCATAATTCACTGGAAATGTGTTATACAAAAAGCTGATTCTGTGAGTGAGCACATTAATTGAAAACCAAAGAGTGCCTCCTCATGAAGGACAAGAGACCAGTGCGGCTCAAAGCTGGCTCTCATTATCATTCACGCCACCGGCCTCGCACCGTTCTCACGAGACAGACCGTTATTGCGCCAGTAATTAACATTATATAGGTTCAATTTGCAGTGTATTAACTTATTTCCGCTCATTTCCACATTTTTAAAATTACATTTTTTTTTTAAAAACAGGACATTTACTTACATATTATTCCATAGCCTGACAAGCCAGACCCACATCAAGATGTTTGGTCTGGAAACTCACCATTGACGGCTCAATCCGAGGGGCGGATAAACGGTTGTCTTTCAAAATCCCTCTACACGCGATAGGATAGCGCTACACCAACCAGAGCAACGAAGGTTGACAAGTTTAACTTTTACCATATCAGGTCGGCAAAACTCTAAACACATCTTCCCTTCTTAACAATGACTTCAGTGCTGACACTCGCAGTAGATTAGATTTGCTGCCGCTAGGGTGCATCTAGATTTCTAGACTAATTATTCCAAGCATATGACATTTTTACATCAGACAATCATTCGACTGACCACGTGAGCAGTGCTCCCAGATGCGCAGGATCACAAAACTCGTTCCTCCACCAGGAATAAATCACCATCTGAAAACGTGAGTTTTATCACTGAGGTGGCATGCAAATGTATTTTTACGGAAGTCCATATGAGAAACAATTACCGCCCGAATAGGGCTTTTGGCAGCCCATAGAAACACTTGCTGGAAAGTTATGAAATTTGGCACTCAGGACAGTGAATTCTCACTAAAGCAAATTTGAACTTAATAGAGCTCCATCGCTTCAGCGCACCGACTGTCCAAAGTTGCGCTCACATTTATGCTAATAACTATTGAACTGTAAAAACTAGAAACGAAACAAAAAATCCTCTTATTACTTTGCTCGACGATTCGAATGTCATTTTTTCCATCATGACAATTTTTCCACCATTTTGTATTTTCAGAAAACCTACTTTTTTAACTTATCCTAGTCTGGTGCTCTGATTTTCACGATAATTAAATAAGATCATCTTTAGACCATGCTGACAAAAGTTATGGAATTCAAGTTGCTTTGTCAAACTTTTCTCGAATTAATATGCAAATGAATTTTAACGAAGAGCACTACAAAATTGACTTGAGGCTTAACTTGATCTCCGCTGCACTTTAGCATATTCTGACCAAACTTGGGTACCTGCACAGTTTTGGCACAGTGCCACCTAATGATCAGGAGATATGAAAAATAGACATGTTTGCTTATAACTTCTGAACGGGTTGGCCAAAAATCAGTGCAGCATGCCGAGTCGAACGTTACCCAATTTTCCCATATCCATTTTGGGTGTTCCCAAACTTGTCTGCCGATTTTCTTTAAAAATATGCTTTTTTAAACTCCTATTTTAAACTCCTAGACCATTTTTTTTTTATCAAATTCAGATCAGCTTCAGACAATGCCGGAAAAAAAACGTATGGATTTCGCGTCAATAAACGAAGCAAAGTTAATGGCATGACGCCAAAAAAATTCAGTCACCTTACTCTGACCACACCACATTTGGTCAAAGTGTCACCTATAGGTCGAAAGTGATAAACCATTTAATAATTATTAGTGACTATGATTTTTCAGGCATTTAATCTAAAAATCATCTTAATATGCCTTTAGTTGCTCATTGTTGCAGTTTTTCTGATGCCGTGGTGGCATGACTTATCGTGCCTTTGTTTGTGTGTCTTAAAAGCTGTAAAGCCACAAAAAGCTTGCAGAATCCTGTAAGAGGACAGATTTCTCACATGACTTGCATAAAAACCTTTTTGTACATTTTGAGATGTTGCATTCAAGCGAACTGAACTAAGAAGAAAATGCGACACTGAAACAAATAAAGTCCCTTTTTCCGTAACAAAGCAAACGATCTGCAGGTCTGAAAACGCCCTAAAGCTCATTATGTTGCATTATCACCAAATGTTGGATTCAATCTGTTCGTCAGCTTCTTTTCTTTTAATTAGCACAGGTTTTGTATTTCTTTTTGAAGTTGATTTGATCGTAGGCCTCATTGTCCGGAGCTAATGCACCTAATGTTTTTGAGTGAAAAAAGTTCACTCAAGCTTATTTAGCCCCAAAAAAGTTGCATATTAGCTCAGATCAGTTTTTGTAGACTGGTATTTTTTGATTGGGAACAACAAGTTTAACAAGTATAGTTTCAGTTTGACCTGGAGAGTAAATCTTCTCTAGGTCAAAATGACTGGAACACAACATGAGTCAATGTGAAACTTCATTCACAACATTCTGCTTCTGTAATCTCATGTATTTCCCAGTCAAACAGGATATTTAATGAGGAAAATATTACTGTAGGATTTGCTTTTATTTATCAGGAATTGATTGGACCGGTAAAATGATTGTTACCTACCAACCAAAGTTTGCCTAAAAACTATACCTAAATAGCTATAAATATTTTAGTCTGAATATAATTGTGATTTATGTTTTGATTTAAAAATTGTTGTAATAAAATATATCTCCAAAAATCTGCATTGATGAATCATGCTCAGTAAAACCAGGAGTGTGCACTAAACAATACAATTTGACATATTTCAGTTTCAGTTTGAATTTAATGGAGAGCGCAGTAATTTTGTTAATTTGCTTTCAAATGCTTCACCTAAACTTTAAAATGTATTATTTAAATTTATAAAATAAATATGCAGATTTGACAATCTACAGTGGGGTTAAAAAAAAAAAAAAAAAGTATTTATTCAGCCACCAATGGTGCAAGTTCTCCCACTTAAAAAGATGAGAGAGGCCTGTAATTTTCACCATTGTTCACTTCAACTATGAGAGACAGATTGAGAAAAAAAATCCAGAAAACACTGTATTGCAATAAAAAAGGGCACTTTCACTTTCACTTTCAAAGAGGCAGGGGCTTTGCAGAAAAACAGCCCCAAAGCATGTTTCCACCCCATCCTTCACACAAGGATTAGTTAAGTTTAATTTCTTCACACCAAGCTGCTTACCTATTGCAGGTTCAGTCTTCCCTTCCTGGTGCAGGTCTACAATTTTGTTTCTGGTGTCCTTTGACAGCTCTTTGGTCTTGACCATATTGGAGTTACTTTTTTGCCCCACTCTATCTATCTTCTCTATTTCATCTATCTTATCTATCTATCTAAGGAGCTTCCATTCGCAGTTGGCTCTCAATTTTATCTCAATAAAGTCCAGCAGAAATAATTTAAATACTAGAAAAGTCTTATTTGCTCACTTTCCTACAGGCAGACCTTCTTAGATCTACAAATGACATGCTGACAAATCAGATGAATGAATGCAGGAATTGATGGATGGAATAAGATGACTATAACCAGAAAGGGAAATGAAGGAGTAATTGCTTGCAAAAAGTAGGGACAAAACTGGGGACTATTAGGCTGGAAAAGGGAATGAAAGCCTCTCGTCCTCTGCATGTCCTTGCCGTGATATCAGGAGATGGATGAGGGTTAATCAGGGCTCAATAATGAGACATTATTGAGTAATTGAGTCTCACTGATTGACTGAGATCATGGCCTTCTCCATCACCATTACAATGTCTGTCTCAGTCTCTCTCTCACCTGGCTATCTTTACTCTTTTCTATTCTCAATTATACAACAAACTACATCCAGAGGTAATGAGACACTAGGACAGTCCTTACAAACGGCAAATTTCAGAAGTAGGAATTCTGTGAAAGCATATATTTATTTATGAATTAAAATCATCTACCTTCTCATCTCTCCATCTTGAACCATGAAGTGTAGGGGGTAAAATGTGTGTTATTTTGGCATGGTTGCCTGCTAAAATGTGCATTCCTGGGTCTATATATCACATATGGTAATTAAGGTCGCTTCAACCCGCGGACATGGAAAACAACCCCCGGGAAAACCGCAGACTTGGCAACACAGAGCAGTTGAGTTCTGTTGACACTTGACAACTAACATTATGCGTTGCTCTGAGTTTTATATTCAGTGAAATGAATATATGCGCTTGCATGTTTCAGAGTAAAGCATGATGCTTTATTCATTTAAGCGTGAGCAGGTTATGTGTATCTTCTAGCGTCTCAGAGCGCTCTGGCTCTACGTGAACTCAGTCTGTGCATGTGCTGTTTGTTTGAGTTTGCAATTCTGGGAGCTCATAAGTCTGGCGCGCGTCTCATAGCAAAGTGTTGCAAAGTTATCGTTTACATGCGTGGTGAGAGTTTGGGTTGTTTAAAATGTTCATCTGGGAACGCAATGTCATTTCACCAGATTTGTAACAGATTATTTATAAACCTAAGGCAACATAGTACTAGCCTGGATCTGCCCTCCTACGTACTTCCACTCAATATTAATTTTCCTTCAGTACTTCGGCTGGGACTGCGGTGTATTCTTAGGTTTTCTCTGAACAAATTTGTACTGGTCCAGTCAGCGAACAGAGGGAGAGGCTGAGAACGATGACGTTGATGTCGAGCGCTAGTTTGAGTTGTAGTTCATTAATGAGGCGGAGGAAGATGCAAACAAAACCATTCATTCCTTTGTGGCACCGCTGCCGAAGTTAAAGCCGGAGCAATAACAGTCTTTGCTGGGGTTTGTTGGTGGCCATGATGTTGTGGCCCTCCTCCCCAACAGGGGGAATTCGGGAAAAGTTCAGATGGTAACTGTTTCTCGTGGCGTCAGAAGGTATTGCCATCATTTAAGTTACAGGGGCTATAGTCAGTAATTTTATTACCGTCCGTGTCCCACCACCTACGTAAAAATCCCCGGCCGAGTTAACTACTGCTTTTGACTAGGTCGTGTTGTGATGTAATAGCTGTCCGAATCCACATCTCTGAGTTTAAAAAAATATATAACTTCAAAATTACTGTTTATAATCCTTTTTGACCACTGTAGAGCACCATACGGTTGCACTTTGCTGTTATTTGGATGCATTTCTAGACTTGTATTTCTTTAAAATGCTAGCAAATATTTACAAGAGCAATATATTTAATCACTGCACAAACTAATTAAAATAAAAGCACGTAAACATTTGAATTGGGCCGTTATTTATTGCAGCGTTTATTATCATACTAAGCATGACATTTTATTTACAGCATACAATTTTGGACCACCAGTTCCCGACCACAAAACTCTCCCCTCCACTGTGAATAACTCACAATCCGAATGCACAAGTTTTAGGTTTTATCACTGAGGTGGCCTGCACAAGTGCACCTTTATTTTGTCGGATTTCCGTGTGTGAAACAGGCGAAGGGCGCATCCTGACCAAACGTTACCAGCGATTGGTTATGGCAGATCCAATAGTTTTAAACTTCAACAGAAAACTCGCCTTCACGGAAGTAAACGCTTGTCAATGGAGAGTGGCCAGACTCTCTGTACAAATGAAATGTATTGGTAAGACCAGGCTAACATAGGACTGTACTATACATATACACATTATTGTTCAGCAGGATTTCAAAAAAGTTTAAACCTTTGTTATGGTTTTGCACTTTTTAATGTTCACATGCTTGTTCAAGAAATTACAGTTTACGGTCAACATTTTCAACTAAATGTTGTTTGGCCAATATTAAACAAGGATCTGATCTTCTGTAAAGCACAGCGTTGTTCAATAAAACTATATGATTACTTGCTTAAATGATTATTTCCTAATTTGTACATGTGTATTTTATGTCACAGAACATCACAGAAACCTCCCTTCTACATTTTGAGATAATAAAAAAAAACTGTGATGTGATGATTTATAAACTGTTTTCTTCATGGGGACCAAATATGTCCTCACAAGGACAATCATTTCAGATATTTCCATCTCTGTAATGGTGGAAACAGAAAGCAGAAAAGAAATTACAGCTTGTCACAACAGGCTGAATGAGGAGAAAATTGGACTTTTATTTCCCTATTACCCAGGGATTAGCTCTTACCTACAGAGCTTCAAGTGTGTGTATGGTTCTGGTAAACACTGCGGTATGGGGATTAAATGCCCCCATATCTGAAATCTTTGTCCATTTTTGATCCCCGTGAGGAGAACGGCTAATAAATCATACTGAATGATATCCTTTGCACAAAGCATGCAATGCACAATTTTTTTCTCCCTCTGTCTATCCATCCATCAAAAAGCCCCTCATGTGGGTTTGAAGCAGAAAGTTTTAAATGACACTCCTGCCATTATGTGTGTTGTTCAGTATTCTGTATTCCTAAAGAAGGACACACACCTTTAAAACACATATGCGCGTGCACACACTTTCATCTTGGTGTCTGCTGTCAAATAAGCAGACAAGAGACATCAGCTGAGCTTTAACCTCACAAACTATCCCTTCAGTTTAGTGAGTCTTCAGTGGCATGGCTGTCAAAACACAACAGTGCCAAAGAATTTTAAAATCCAGAAATAATAAAAATGTAAAAAGGCCATATCAAGCATACGCTTACACAGAGAATATTAACTTTTGGTATGACCTAAAATATCTAATTCCTGCAAATTGTAAACGTGTAAATAAAGAAGGTGTTATTGGACAGATCATACGTTTATTTTCCTTTTGTTATTTTCATATTCATAGTATTGATCTGATTGATTGGCATTTTGGGAAGCAGAACAGAAAATGTTTGACTTATGTTTATTAACTGTCCGGATAACCAGCCTGGAAGGATTGTGTATTCTCATTTTCTTTTCTATTTTTCTTTTCTTTAAATTGTTTCACCATTGCACATGTACCGAACACATTCACACATTTATAATAGCAAGTTTAGATTGTTATTTGAAGGTCTGATGATTTTGTTTTGTTTCTTCATTGTTGAGAATTTCACTAATTTGTCTAATTGTAATTTTGGGGTTGTATTAAAGTCGTAATTATATGCTCAATTTTGTCAATTAGTCGAAGCGCACATGCACATTAGGGATGTGACTCTCTTGACATTTGACTGACAGGAACATTTATAACAGAATTAAATCAATTACATTGTCTGAGGTGACATTAAAATTAAACAGGCCTTTATGAATGTCAGCGTGGAGTCACGACTCGCCCCCTCAGGGATGTTCAGTTTATTATTGCTCTAATGTCGAAACGATATCTTTTTTTATTGCTACATTTATCATCTTGTGTCGTGATTTTATAATGCCTTCGTAATTAGTTGAAACACCCAAAAGCACTTATTTAATTGCCAAGACAATTATAGTTTGTGTTTTAGGAATGGTCTTCCATATTTGCATCCTACTTTCACAAATATTATCTCTGAAATCTGGTTATTACAGGTCTTGTCCAGATTGCCTTTCAGATACACTTTCTCTTGATTTAAGTTTCAAGTTAGGGCAGGGGTAGATTGCTTCAGTACAGAATTTGATAGCGGTTTAATAAGCTACAATACAGTCTTCTGTATCTAAATGTTTTCATTGTTAATGAGAATTATATTGTATGTGGCATGTCTGGGCCATCTTCTTTTAAGAAAGTTGCCACATAGTTATTTTAGTTAACTAAAACTAAAATAACCTTAATACTAATTACTAAAATAATTATTTTGTCAGCAATGATTTAAATTGATTATACTTAAAAATGTAAGGAAGCAACTTTTTTCACAGTGTATGAACAAAGTCACTGTAAAAAAAAATGTTGGTTTAAGTTCAAAAAGTAAGTAACCTGGTTGCCTTAAAATGTTAAGTTTATTGAAATTAAAAATTTGAGTTGATACAATAAAGCAAATTTGTTTAATAAATAGAAACTCAAAATATTATTGTATCTGAACCACATTAAAAATTTGATAAATCATCATCATCTATTTGGCATGTTTCACTGCGTCATCAGAAATAAAACACACACAATTACCCAATATGCTGTCAAGGTTGTCAAATCTTAAAAAAAATTAATTTTAATTTCAATGAACTCAAAATTTTAAGGCAACCAGGTAACTTTTTTTCCAAATAATTTTTTACAGTGTAATGATAATTGCTTCACAGTTCAAATTCAGCAATATTGGTGGATAATTGGCAGGTTCCAATGTGACGGCTTACCTCGGGCCCTGGTGCTGTCGCAAAACATCAGAAAATTACTTTTCTGAAAGCCCCAGTCCGTTCCTTTACTTTAATACATTTTGTGCGTTGTTTGATCTCTGCTACACTGTTCAGAGTGTTACAAAAATGTAATAATCAGGTTTTGATTTATTTGGTGTGATAAGTCGAATTAAGGGCTTTTCATGTTCCATTTGAGTTTCTCAGTGTTGGATTATTTCCATTTGATGTTGGAAATGAAATCAACAGTCTGCTCAGTTTAATACGTTTCTATAATGAAGGTAAACTTTAGAAATGGTCATGTCTGTCTGTTATCTTTGTTAGAGCTTGATGACAGAAGTGTGTAACATTAGTCTTCTGCATTGCTTCCACGTTTGAAATATTAACTCTGTATCTTTAGAGTCTCCTGTGCTCTTGTTATCAATTACATAATGACCTTTTCCGGCTTTGTTTACTGGGTGATCAGTTTAGTTTTTTATGGAATATTTGGTGGTAATCGAAAGCCTAGTGATTAACGAGGTGCCCTCTCTGGTCATCAATTAAATTGATTTCTCTTCCTGTTCAGTCATACAGCTCTAGTCTACACACAGACACTTTTACTTAGCAAAGAGTCAAGTATTGAAACCTTAAATTATAGAAAGGTAAAGATCTTTTTAGAATTGGAAAGAGAGGACAGTTAGGCTGCTTATATAGACATTTATCATAATGTCAATACCTACCACACAACACGAAGGTAGATAGATATTATGCTGCATTTTGTTGCCTTTGCAGAAAATGAACTATTTTGGTATTTATGGTAGCAAACTAGCCCAAATGCGAAATATTATGTGTAATTATGTTAGTAACAGATTTTTGGAATGTTTCCTAAATTTGAAGTTTTATAACGTTTAATATTAATGTTAATTTAGGCTTATCTCTCTGTATTGTGTCCATTTTTCATTGTATTCCTGAACTCATTCTCAGAATCTCTTCACTGTAAAAAAAAAAAAAACATGCCTTCAATTGAAAATTTTCTAGTGACTGATCACATCTAAATTTTTCAGTTGGCCGAAATTAAATTTCTGCAAATTAAATTGCATCAATTCACAGACATTCAATTTGACCAACTGAAAAATTTAGATGTGATCAGTCACTAGAACATTTTCAATTGGACACATTCATTTTTTTACAGTGTTTTGAAAGCAGTGAAGGTTGTTTTAGCCATGACATTTTGAAGAGAGAAAATTCAAAGAGTTTTGGTGACAATTGAACAACAAACACATTTTTTTTTAACTTATAACTTATATTCAATATTCGTTTATGTTCCAGAAGAAGGAATGCTCTGGAACTGTAGGACAGTTTCCTAAATGACGATTCCTAAATCATTTTATTCTTTTAGGCGAAATATCCCTTTAAGGAGATAAATGAGGTGTTCAGGGGACAAAATGCACCTCAGGTATAGAAGTGCATTATTGTATTGTATTGGAGTGTGTTGCCGCAGAGCCGAGAGCAAGACAGGTTTTAAGCCCATCTAAGGCCAGCTGTCCGAACACAAATCCTGACCACAGGCATTATTAGAGCAACACACAAAAAAGGGCAGAGCTCACACCTGTTCTTGAAGGGCAAGATTGATGATCCTAGCAGAACATTCTCGGCACAGACTATTCAATGCACAGCCAATATTTCCCTCTCTGCTAAGCATCTTGGAAGTAAATGAAGTGTCTGGAGATTTCTGTGCCTTTGCCATCAGCGATGGAAGCCTTTGCTCTTTATGTTTTCAAGCCTGTACAGCCATCCATCTCCTGATTCAGAAAAGCAGCAAATATTCGTTCCTCTCTCGTACTCGCGCACACACAGAGGTAAAGTGCCTCAGACAGCATGGCCCAAAATGCACCTGTGAAAAAAGCTACAGAAAAGCAAGGAAAGGTTATATATGAGGGCTGGGAGACGGAGGAGGGTTTGTGACTTGGGTCATTTTGCCCTCATAAGCACTCTCGGGAGTACAGGTTTTCAGTGTGTGCGTGTGAATAATACAAAACCTGTTTTCCACCCATTCAACAGGGCTTTAACTCTAGCATGTGTCCTCCATATCAGTGGATCTCGACTGGTTTTGATTCTCGACCCAGATTTTAACGGCCGTTTTATTAACTGTAAAATACAGTCAAAAAAGCCTCTATACTACCTTCAACTCGTTTAGCTGGTTTGCATTTCTTCAGCTTGGGAAATATAGCATAGTCTTAGAATACATTTAAAATCATTTTAAGGCCATCCATCTTAGATCCATCCATCAATCTCTGATCTTACTATATTCACATCCGTGATCTTACTATATCCACCCAAACATCCATTTATGATCTTACAATATCGTCCATCATGCATCCATCCATCCATCCATCCATCCATTTATGATCTTAAAATATCATCCATCTATCCATCTGTGATCTTACAATATCATCCATCCATCCATCCATCCATCCATCCATCACTATGTGGGCGGCAGTGGCTCAGTGGTTCATGTGAAAGGTTGGTGGTTCAATCCCCGGTTCCACCTGACCAAGTGTCGAGGTGTCCATGAGCAAGACAAGCTGGATGGCGCCTTACATGGCTGACATCGCTGTCGGTGTATGAATGGGTGAATGTGAGGCAAAAATGTAAAGCGCTTTGGATGGCCATAGCGCTGTTAAAAAAGCGCTATATAAATGCAGTCCATTTACCATATGTATGAAGGATAAAGTGGCCAAGAAGACAACTTTTAAATTTTGGACCATTCAAGATTTACCAACAGAGTAGGTAATTATTATAAAGACAACATGCTAAAATACATTTTAATTATTATGATTATGAAATTTTAAAGTTAAGTTCAATTGGATGTATTTATATAATGTACTTTTTTCTGCAAACCCCTAAGAAAATATGTTTGACCTCAATTTGATTTCACTAATGTGTCTAATAAAATTTACATTATTTTTTAGGTTGCGGTAATTAAACAGAAACCTCAGACAGGCCTCTGAAAATTTCAATTTAGCCTCTGGTTAAATAGGCCTAGAATAAGATTAATGTGCAATATGCGAGTTAGAAGAAGGAAGGAAGGAAGAAAAGAGAGATAGAGATTGGGATAAAAAAGAGAAGAAATAGGACAGAAAAACATCAGCAGATGGGAGTGAAGACTACCTGATTTTTCCCAATCTGCCCTTGGGAGCAGATGTCTTTTCCCCTTCCGGTCCCTCGTCTTATAGTCTCCTTTTCTCACTCTTCTCATCCTCAAGAGTGATTGCTGTATTTCTGATGTGAAGCCACTCACCCTGCCAAATGAGAACTGTCCTGTTTCCATTCCTTTCCTCTCCCTCCTTCTGTCTCTTCAGTTTGAAGAAGAGGGAAAAACGTCGCAATGTCAGCGTCCACCGCTTCAGTTGGTCCTCTCTCGCTCTCTCTGTTCTGATGATAATCAAACGCTTGTGACTGCTTCAGTAATAATTGGCTGTAATTGCACAGCGTGTCTAATTCACTGACTGTGAGGTTTCATTTGCATCGTGATTAGTCAGATTTCTGAAAGTAAAAACTTGATTCCTTCTGTCAGCTGCTCTGTCTGAGTAAGAAAGATGAAAATGCATGCATCTCCTCTGCATATGATCATGAAAATATGGTCGGATGACATTTCCTTCATTGAAATGTGGACACTGCTGTTCAAGTCAAATTCTAAGGGAGCGTCACAAGGGTCCTTCACAGAGAAGGTGAGAAAGCTGAGATGATAAATGGTGATTTTATAAACATTTGATTTAATAAATGTAAAATAATAATAATAATAATAATAATAATAATAATAATAATTTTATATATATATATATATATATATATATATATATATATATATATATATATATATATATATATATATATATATATATATATATATATATATATATATTGCTGAAAACAAATATTTTAATAATAAATAAATACATCAAATTACCTTATGCACACTGCAAAAAAAACAAACATTTTCTTGCTCAGTATTTTTTGTTGTTTTTTTCCAGTACAAATATCTAAACCTTCTTTAGGCGAGATATATTTGCTTGAGAAACAAAATTACATAAGTTATCAAAATGAAGTGAGTTTCTGCTTAAAATAAGAAAAGTGATCTACCATGGTGGGGTAAGAAAAATTAACTTAATTTAAAAGGAAAACAAGTTTATTTTTCTTACCCTATATTGGCAGATTGTTTTTCTTGTTTTAAGCATGAACTCATTTAATTTTGAGCAGACTACTAAATTAAAAAAGTGACAGATGGTGTTAGATTTAAAAATAACACAAATCAAGTCCTGTGTTTGTTTGAATCTGGATTTCTGTACAGTTTGGGTTACACTTTAATGAGAAGCTGTCCTTGTTACAGTTTAAATGTACATTTAAGTACTGACTGACTAATAAAGGTTATAGGATTTGGTTTAGGTTTACTGTTACTCTTATTGCTATAATAAAGTACATCTAACATGTGAAACAAGGATACTGTAAAATAAGTGTTATCGTTGACTGTGACACTGTGAATTTTGAATGCTCTTTCTCTCCCATCATTTTTCCTAGGTTTCTTGCCTCTTGAACTCCTCAAATCAAACGAGCGCGCGCATGTGGGCAGATCCTGTAGCGAAAGCGGTGGTCGCCATGGTAGCGAGAGAGAGTGATAGTCGCCCAAGCCAATCACTTGTTTCGGCCCGAACGAAAAAAACGAGATTAAAAACATTTAAAAAATGTTGTTTATTGCAGATTAAAAAGTCTAGAGTCACTCGATTTTTATATTCTCCTTTTCAGAGTACTTACATTTTAATTATGTATTGACATATAAAGAAATTTTAAACAAATTTGGACAAAAGTGTTTTAGATCATTCCTACCTACCCTACCTTTAAATTTAAAACGACCTGCATGTAATTACATCTGTAATTAATTTCTGTAGTTACTGTTGACACTTTCCTTACACCTAACCCTACACTTAAACTTGCCCACACCACCACACATGTCCCAAACCCGTATCCACCTTAAAGGGTCATAAAACCATAAACTAAATTTTCTCCGTCTGCAGTGCGTGCGGTGCGTATTTTTTAAACCGAGTCTATTTTTTGCTGCGCTGCGCTGCTGCATTAAAGTGATAGAACATTGTTCGCATTAAAATAAATGTACTGACGCGAAATTCTAGTAATTTCACTTAAATCAATTTAAAATATACTCTTGTTTCAAAGTCAACACATGGCTTCTTTTCTCAAGTAAAGCAACAAACGACACCTTACCTAGCATTTAGGTAAAAAAATGTGCCATAATGGAGAGCACTCTTACTTTCTTAAAGGTGAAAAGCAAAGTTCTTTTTGATTTTATTTTAAAAGGGCTTAAAAACGAAAGAAAAGACGAGAGTGGGCTGTTTTTGAATAGCCTATTGTAAGTTTCTAATTTAAAATGTTTATGATTTTAAGCTCTAACCTATGTTTAAATGTTTTGCCTCTTGTGTGAGCAAAATCTAAAGTATATAAATATAAATTAATGATTTGAAAACATGTTGTTTAAATGTAGGCTAGTAGCCTTTGTTAACCTGACTTCTATCAAAAGAGTAAACAAAGAGAATTGCAATTCTGACGAGCCATGTTCAGTAACAACTTTTGGATTTTAAATAAAAAATAATGAATAAATGCTTTGTTTGTGGTATGTAACAGCGGATCAGTTGAAACAGGTAGTTTCATGACATTTACATTTACATTCATGCATTTAGCAGACCCTTTTATCCAAAGCGACTTTCAACTCAGGAGTACAGGAAGCGATCAGTCAAGAAGAGGCAAAGAAATGCAAAAAGTGCCCTAAATACCAAGATTTGTATACTACTCAGCAAAAAACAGAAAAAGGGAAGAAGAAAAGAAAAATAGAGGAGAAAGAGTTTAGAGGGTTTTTTATGATAAGATTAAGTGCTTTTTACCTGTCTTTTGAATGAAGCGAGTGATTCTGTCGTGTGTATGGAGGACGGACGATCGTTCCAATAACCAGGAACAATGAAAGAAAAGTTCTGGAGAGGGATTTCATGGCTCTCTGTGATGGTACCACAAGCCTCCGCTCGTTTGCTGAGCGAAGGCTTCTGCTGGGGGTGTAGACTCGTAGGAGCGAGTCGAAGTGTGCGGGTGCTGAGCTTGTGGAAGATCCATAAGCAAGAGTCAGAGCTTTGAATTTGATCCAGGCAGCGAGTGGTAGCCAATGCAGAGATGAAAAGAGGTTTGACACAAGCCATTTTGGGCTCATTGAATACAAGACGTGCCGCAGCGTTCTGGATCATTTGCAGCGGTTTGATTGCACAAGATGGAAGTCTTGCCAGAAGCGCATTGCAATAGTCAAGTCTAGAACTTACCAAGGCTTGGACAAGAAGCTGTGTTGCATGCTCTGTAAGGAACGGTCTGATTTTCCTGATGTCGTGCAATGCAAACCTGCATGACCGAGCTGTCTTTGAAATGTGGTCTTTGAAGGACAGCTGGTCATCAAAGATTACTCCAAGATTTCTGACCGACCCTGAAGGGATAATCAAAGATGCTAGATGGTGAAGTCGTGTTGTATGGTCGGATTAGCAGGGAAGATGAGCAGCTCAGTCTTTGCCAAGTTGAGCTGCAGGTGATGTTTTTTCATCTATGCCGAGATATCCACCAGACAGCTTGAGATTCGTGCAGCTACTGTCGGATCATCTGGTTGAAATGAGAGGTAGAGCTGTGTGTCATCAGCATAAACAATGATATGAGAGGCCATGTGCCTGAATGATGGGTCCCAGTGATGTAGTGTAAATGGGGAAGAGGAGAGGTCCACCCCATTAAGGATGACCCTTTAATATCGGCAAAAATGTTTTACAATATATTGTGAACACAAAAAGTACATTGTATACATGCTACATTCATATAACGCTTTTCTAGACACTCAAAGCGCTTTGCATATAGAAGGGAAGAATCTCCTCAACCACCACCAATGTGCAGCATCCACCTGGATGATGCGACGGCAGCCATATTGTGCCAGAACGCTCACCACACACCAGCTGATTGGTGGAGAGGAGACAGAGTGATGAAGCCAATCAGGATATGAGGATGATTAGGTCATGATGGACAGAGGCCAATGGGCAAATTTTGCCAGGATGCTGGGGTTAAATCCCTTTTTCAGAAGAACATCCTGGGATTTTTAATGACCATAGAGAGTCAGGACCTCAGTTTAATGTCTCATCTGAAGTACAGTGATCTTTGACACTATGGCGTCCCCATCACTATACTGGGGCATTAGGACCCACACAGACCCCAGGGTGAGCGCCCCCTGCTGGCCTCACTAACACCTCTACCAACAGACACCTAGTTTTCCCATTTGGTCTCCCATCCAGGTACTGACCAGGCTCAGCCCTGCTTAGCTTCAGTGAGAAACCAGTCTTGGGTTATTTGGTTGCTATATGCAGCTGCTGTAAATATAAAATACAACATCTTTCAGAGCTCCTCCGTGACACTCGAGACTGATGGGGAGCACAGGTAATGCTCATTAGCAATTGTGCCACCAGCATTGCTCCGTTCCCATGGCTCTCGGCGCTGCCCTGCTTACCAAAGAGCTGTTAAAAATGTTATCTTCCACCCATCTTCTGCAGTGTTTTTATTTTTCTGCCTCCTGCTGTTTCGGGTCCTTCAACTTCCTGCCTCATTTAGGTGACATTTAAGGCAATTTTTGCTAAGTTACTGTTGCTCAATGTTTCTCAGCATCTAAAAAGATATTTTATCGCCATGGCATTTGAGTCTTCCTGTTTATATTTTATTTTTCCAGCTTTTACCTCAGCTATTGTAAACATCTCGGCTCAGTAAACGTCAGTAGTCATTTTGTGCTGTAGATGTCAGTCCCTTTTGTTTGTGTGTGTGAGAGAATTTTTTTTACGGGTATAAAAAAATCAAACTCCCATGACACCATCTCCATCATGTGTAGAAAAGCCTTGTGCAGAAATTAGCAGTCGTTCTCACTCTAATTATTTGCAAAATCAAACCTGTGTTGCCTTTTAATGATGCTTTATTTTCTCATTAAAAAAGAGCTGCCTCATATTGAGCATTATGTTGAGAAACAGTCTTGGCTCATGGACTCATATTGATGTGCTGATAAAAGATGCCATAAGCTTAAATAAGAACAGGGTATAATCAAAAGAGTCTTAAATTAACTTTTTTAACTTTCCTTAATAACTCAGTCCTGAGTTGTTTTTGGCCTTTACTAGGTTTTCCTGCTTGAATGTTGATAATTTCACCATATTCTCCATATGTTGCAGTTCCTCTCTTCCCAGTCTGTCAGTAACGCTCTGTTTAGTTCCTGTCCCAATGTCCCACCTCTTACCGTTACCACAAATTATATTATTATATAATATTTTTAACCATTTTTCATAAATAGCCCTGCTCCTTAATTTAGCATATGTCTTGAATTATTTAAATGATGAATACAGAAAGTATTCAGACCCCCTTACATGTTTTACTCTTTGTTATATTGAAAAACTGAAATATCACATGGTCCTAAGTATTCAGACCCTTTGCTCAGTATTTAGAAGCACCCTTTTGATCTAATACAGCCATGAGACTTTTTGGGAAAGATGCACCAAGTTTTTTACCATCAGGTTAGATGGTAAATGTTGGTGGATAGCCCTTTTCATGTCTCTCCAGAGATGCTCAATTTGGTTTAAGTCGGGGCTCTGGCTGGGCCATTCAAGAACAGTCACAGAGATGTTGTGAAGCCACTCCTTCGTTATTTTAGCTGTGTGCTTAGGGTCATTGTCTTGTTGGAAGGTAAACCTAAGCCCAGTCTGAGGTCTTGAGCACTCTGGAGAAGTTTTTCATCCCTGCACTTGGCCGCATTTATCTTTCCCTCGATTGCAACCAGTCGTCCTGTCCCTGCAGCTGAAAAACACCCCCACAGCATGATGCTGCCACCTCCATGCTTCACTGTCGCGACTGTATCGGACAGGTGATATTTTTCTCCACATATAATGCTTAGAATTAGGGCCAAAAAGGTCCATCTTGGTCTCATCAGACCAGAGAACCTTATTTCTCACCATTTTGGAGGCATTCAGATTTTTTTTAGTAAACTTTCATGTGTCTTGCACTGAGGAGAGGCTTCCGTCAGGCCACTCTGACATAAAGTCCCAACTGTTGGAGGGCTGCAGTGATGGTTGACTTTCTACAACTTTCTCCCATCTCCCGACTGCATCTCTGGAGCTCAGCCACAGTGATCTTTGGGTCCTTCTTTACCTCTCTCACAAGGCTCTTCTCCCCCCAATAGCTCAGTTTGCCCAGACGGCCAGCTCTAGGAAGGATTCCGGTCGTCCCAAACGTCTTCCATTTAAGGATTATGGAGGTCACTCTGCTCTTAGGAACCTTAAGTGCAGCAGAATATTATTGTAACATTGGCCAGATCGGTGCCTTCTGTGCCACAATTTTGTCTCTGAGCTCTTCTGGCAGTTCCTTTGACCTCATGATTTTCATTTTCTCTGACATGCATTGTGAGCTGTAAGGTCTTATATAGACAGGTGTGTGGCTTTCCTAATCAAGTCCAATCAGTATAATTAAACAGAGCTGGACTCAAATGAAAGTGTAGAACCATCTCAAAGTTGATCAGAAGAAATTAACTATTGTAGATTAACTATTTTTGTTTAACAATTTTTAAAAATATTTTATTATAATTTCCTAATATACTTTGAATCCAAATTGTGGTCCACTGGGGAAAAAATCTTATTTTTAAAGCATTTCAAATGCTAACACAAATGCTAACATATAATGTATTATGATTAAAATATCATATTTATTAATATTTGTATTTAATATGTTAAAGTATTTATTTTGCTTGGCAATAATTATTTATCATTAATTATCTCATAATATCATATTAATATCAATATTTAATTAATACATATTACAATTTAAGCTTTGTTTTATTACAAAATCCTTATGTTATTTCCTTAACTGAGTAATTGTTTTTTTTTCATCTTAGTTAAATTGTCTCTTGTAATTAATAATTTCTGCATCACCAAACAAAATTAACAACACTTTATTTTACAGTGTCCTTGTTACACGTTACATGTACTTGCCAAAAAAACACGAAAATTATGCACAAATACCTCAAATACTTGAGACCATCAACCAAACCCTAATCCTACCCCAACTCTATAGTAAGTCCATGTAGTTTATCACTAGTACTTAGTACTTAAATCTAAAATTATACTGTTACAATGACATCTTAAAATAAAGCGTAACCCAAAATTGCAAGACTGCTTGCTCCTTTTCTGCTGTTGGTTGGACATGCAAATAATCCCGCCCCCAAACTCATGCCATTGGCTAATCCAGTGATGCTGTGTTCGGCTGATGCTCAAACCAATAGTTCTCATTTGCACTTTTGCTCCTGACTAATGTCTGCTTCTTCATTTCTAGGAATTTGTTACAGAATGCGGTCTAATATTTTGATAGAAAGACACTCACAGTTGAGCCCAAAAAATTCTAGACTTAACCTCATTTGTACCTGTATAGACTTGCTCTCTGGTTAATAAACAATCTTTTTAGTATGCAGGGAACGGTGAAGGAAAAATGCTTATTTTGACTTCTGCATCTCACTAATAAGTGTGCAGCCAGAGAATATCACAGTTGATGGGGTGTGTGTGTGTGTGTGCGCATGCGCGTGTGTGAGTGAGACATTTTAAATCTCACATGGACTTCTTAGTCGTATAATTAGTATGAGTGCATATTGATCTTTCGGGTTTGTGTGGTTCATATAAAAAAAATCTCCTTGAATCATTCAAACATTGAATCTCTCAGCAGCAAGTTTATGTATAAGCCAAGAGATTGGATTTTAGACTTCAGTTTTTACCCCATATTCTCTCCCTCTATGGTGTCTCCATCTGTTACACACTTTCAGCCTATCCATCATGCCTGGATATACATGTCTATATCAGAGTTTTCTCATTAAATATCAGACACGTGCTTTATACATTTGGAGACACATGCATCAGAGAAGAGCAGCACATCAAAGAACTGCAGCGCAAACCCTACAGCATCTCTGTGCAAGGTTTGCTAATATTTATAGACACACACACACACACACACACACACACACACACACACACACACACACACACACACACACACATGTTGGTCTATGTGGTTTACAGGGACTCTCCATAGGCGTAATGGTTTTTATACTGTACAAACCGTATTTTCTATCCCCTTACACTGCCCCTGCCCCTAAACCTACCCATCACAGGAAACATTCTGCATTTTTACTTTCTCAAAAAAACATCATTTAGTATGTTTTTAAGGCCATTTGAATTATGGGGACATTTGATATGTCCTCATAAACCACATTTATAGAGTAATACCAGTGTAATACCCATGTAGTTATACAAATTTGTGTCCTCATAAACCACATAAACAGGCTCACACACACACACACACACACACACACACACATCTAAGGGCTGCACGTTAAGAATCAGCTTGCTCCTAAATAAAACAAGCTTACTCCTGCCAGACATGCATAGTATACACACCCGTATTTTCAATCCCGAAAGCATTCATATCCATACACACACCATACACACACAATGTACCTACCTGACACTTCTGAATCACTAAACACGTTGTCACCTTGTAGTTTGTACGCCGTCTGTGACTCAGTCGTCCCAAAATAGCTCACGGATGTTACACCTCCCTCTATTTTTGCCCACAGTCTTTTCAGTGAATAACTAGATCACGAGATTATTTTCCTTCATTGAAATAATGAAATAATAATATAAAAAAAATATTGCACATACCTTACACATACATTCTTTTTGAATGAAGTTTCCCCTGCTCACCAAAGCTGCATTTATTTGATAAGAAATACAGTAAAAACAGTAATATTATTATTTTAAATAAGTGTTCTGTTGTAAATATATTTTTTTTTCCTGTGATCAAAGCTGAATTTTCAGCATCATTACTTCAGTCTTCAAAATCACATGATCCTTCAGAAATCATTATATGATGTGATATGGTGATATGCTGCTCAAGAAACATGGTTATGATCAATATTGAAAAAGAAAAAAAGTTTAAACGGTTTAGACAAAAATATGAAGCAGTTTTCTATGAAAGCTTGTTTCTGCCACATAATGAATAAATAAATAAATAAATAAATAAATAAATAAATAAATAAATAAATAAATAAATAAATAAATAAATAAATAAATAAATAAATAAATAAATAAATAATTTTAAAATATAATCGCTTACTTTTTTTTTCTTGCAATTGCACATTTAAATCACGCAATTCTGGCCTTTTTATTCTCAATGGCAAGTTTATATCTCACAATTCTGTTTTTATATCATGCAATTCTGATTTATTTTCTCAGATTTTGAGATATAAAGTCAGAATTTTCAGATATAAACTTGCAATCCCGAAAAAAAAAATGTCAGTATTGTGAGAGAAAATGTTGTGATTACCTTTTTATTTTTTATTCTATGGCGGAAACAAGCTTCCATAGTTTTCAAAATAAATAATAATAATAAATATAGCTGCAAGCAGCAATTCCGGGCCCAAGCGCAAAGAAAAAAAGACTTGCCAACATTGCTGGGAGTAACCAGCTGCAACAATGAACCATTAAAGACCTATTAACATAAGCTTAGACAAAATAGATATTCAATTATACATAAAGAAAAAATAATAATAATAATGTATCACTTTTGACCAATAGGTGGTACTGTGACCAAATTGATGTGGTGTGGTCAGAGTGAGGTGACTGACAAATGCACAGTCTGGTGTCAATATGTCAAAACATTGCAGAGATAAAACCTTAAGTGTCATTTTGGCATCATGCCTCAGCTTCGTCGCTGTGGTAAACGAAAACGATTTCATCTATTGATGTGAAACTGTTTGTCAGGATGGTCTGAAGATGATATGATTCAATTTTGGTGAAAATCGAACTAACGGCCTAGGAGGAGTTTGAAAAAAATAGGTTTTTAACTAATAAGATGGTGGAGAGGAAGTTTTATATATGGCAAACTTGATATCCATTCCGTTCTCAGCAGTAGCCAAGGAATGTATTACGGACAGTTTCATTATAATTTATTCAAAAGTTATTAGCCTTTTTGTACATTTTGTTATACATTTTGTTATACATTTTGGCCACAAGGTGGTGCGAAACTCGAAACATTTTGAGTACCTTCAGGGCATGGTGCAGAAGACACATAACGAGTTGTGTAACGATATGCATCTCCGGATCAGTAGATGGCATTGGGCTGAAAAAGTTTTGTTTTTTTGTTTTTTAGAAAATTCAAAATGGCAGGGAAATTGCAATTGAATTGGAATTTTGAATTTTGTTTCAAGCCCTTATGGTTCAAAAGTTATTAGCATAAACATGAGTGCAAATTTGGACAGGTGGTGGCGCTAGAGGGATTGAGTTAGAGGCTCAAAATTTGCCATAGTGACAGTTGGGACTATCCGTTATCTGTGTGCCAAATTTCACAACTTTCCCGCAGGTGGTTCTATGGGCTGCCATAGACTCTTTTATGACCTTCATAGACCTTCAGTGCTTGTCCCCTAATAATAATAATAATAAAAGTTTCTTGAGCAGCAAATCATCATATTAGAATGATTTCTAGAGGATCATGTGACACTGAAGACTGGAGTAATGATGCTGAAAATTCAGCTCTGATCACAGGAATAAATGACATTTAAAAATGTATTGCAATAGTGTAGATATGCATGCACATCTTTATAGATAACATTTATTACATAAACATACTTTTTTTAAAAAGTATTTTCATTGTATTTTTCCTACTATGGAAGTCAACTGCCTGGTTACATACATTCATCAAAATATCTTCTTTAAACAGCGTTTGGAACAACGTGAGGCCGAGTAAATGATGACAGAATTTTCCTTTCTGGGTGAACTATCCCTTTAAAGTGTAAACTCTTCGCTTCGCTGAAATGAGACAAATGAGTCTGGGTACAGTTCATGTGAACTTAAATAAGGTGCACATTTATAAACTCAATCGCAGAGTTGAACTGATATTCATAAATGTACCGATGTAAAATAGAAACAGCAGGGGCAGACGGAGAGTGATGCATTGATCTCGGTCCAAGTACAGACCAAGCAATCGAACCAAGTGTGAAAACAGCCTAACTCGCTGAGAGGTTTAACATCTACAGATTGCCCGTCATTGCCCCCGAGAGCCATTTATTCATATTACCAGCATACATTATCATATCATGTTTACAGACACCTCAATAGTGCAGTTGTAATGTGTTTATTTATGTCTTATTATAGTGTAATAGATGGATGTTTGGCTGCATGATGGATTGAGCTGTCAGAACTATGCACTTAATGCACATAAATCTCTCTCATATGTACACACAGATATATCTCTGAAGATATCAATCACTGGGGTATATTCAGCACAGGTTCAAAGATTGTCATTTGACAGCAGAATTTACTGCTCTGTTAGACCGGCCATCAATCAAGAATTTACAGCTGTCAGCATGTGCTAATCTTGTTTGCATCTCAGGAGGTGCGTGTGTGTGTGTGTGTGTGTGTGTGTGTGTGTGTGTGTGTGTGTGTGTGTGTGTGTGTGTGTGTGTGTGTGTGTGTGTGTGTGTGTGTGTGTGTGTGTGTGTGTGTGTGTGTGTGTGTGTGTGTGTGTGTGTGTGTGTGTGTGTGTGTGTGTGTGTGTGTGTGTGTGTGTGTGTGTGTGTGTGAGCCTGTTTATGTGGTTTATGAGGACACAAATTTGTATAACTACATGGATATTACACTGGTATTACACTATAAATGTGGTTTATGAGGACATATCAAATGTCCTCATAATTCAAATGGCCTTAAAAACATACTACATGATGTTTTTTTGAGGAAGTAAAAATGCAGAATGTTTCCTGTGATGGGTAGGTTTAGGGGCAGGGGCAGTGTAAGGGGATAGAAAATACGGTTTGTACAGTATAAAAACCATTACGCCTATGGAGAGTCCCTGTAAACCACATAGACCAACGTGTGTGTGTGTGTGTGTGTGTGTGTGTGTGTGTGTGTGTGTGTGTGTGTGTGTGTAGGTAAAGGCTGGATTTTGATTTTCCTTAAGGTCACATTCCCCCTCCTCTTATCGGCATACTGATAAGACAGAAAGCAAGTGAAAAGAAAAAAAGGAAACCCTGCTCCAAACCGCTGCTAAAATGCTTCGATTTTGCATTGTGCCCTAAAACATTAACGAAATACAGTTTAAATAGCTGTATGATGTCAAGGCATTTTCCCTGCACTCTCCCATTCCTGTCTGTTTCATCTTTTTTCCTCTCTTCCTCAAGTATCTATTGGTCCATCCATCCGTCCTCAGATGCAAATACACTCCAATTAAACTGGCTTTGGCTTTTGGGCTGAAGTGAAGTTCCCTTTCATGATCATAACTGTGCAATCTCTTCTAATTTACTCTGCTTGACCGAGCGCTCTGTGATGACTGAGAGAGGTAAAGGAGCACACGTACAGTATATATGCTTAAGTACTGTAGATATGAAGTCATAAGTGCACTTCCTCAGTCAGAATCTGTCAGAAACCATTAGGTTCTGAGAGACCAAATAAATGCAGGGAACATTTGGTCCAGTAAAACATATCTTGACTCTGACACTCAAAAATAGCATCAAAAGCTGCTTTAATGGACACGGTTCTTCGACTAATTCCTGATCTGTAAATCTATATATCTGTCTAAGAACAGTAGCTGATGAAAGGCAGTCTGGCTCTGAAATAATCCCTGATGATGTGTGTGGAAAAGTCCCACTGAACGCATTAAGGAGCTCATGCATTTGAACAAAGATAAGTGAATCTTCAATAGCCAATCATTATTTAAAAATAGATAAAATAGCAGAGTGCAGAACATTTTGTCAGACAGAATCTTCCTAGTCTCCTTTTTTGTATTTTTATTTCTAAATAGTTTATAGAAAATATATGTGAAGTATATCCTAATGCAAATGGCATGTGGAGCTTTAATATGTATGAGCATAATTAATAATAGAAATATCATACATCATTTAGACATTTCATGCGCAGTCCAAAAAAATATACACCGATCAGGCATAACATTATGACCGGATAATATTCGGATCGTGTGTCAAACTGCCAAACTGCTGAAATCGTGACATTGGCGATCCGAATCATGAATCAATACACTGATTCATGACCGTGAGAATCTTTATTTGAGGTTTGAAAACAAACGCGGAAGAGAAGACAATGCTGAATAAAGTCGTAGTTTTTGTTATTTTTGGACCAAAATGTATTTTCGATGCTTCAAGAGATTCTAATTAGCTAACTGACGTCACATATGGAGGACTTTGATGACGTTTTTATTCCCTTTCTGGACATGGACAGTATAGTGTGCATACACTTAGATACACTCTCGGACTAAATATAAAATATCTTAAACTGTGTTCTGAAGATGAACGGAGGTCTTACGGGTGTGGAACGAAATTAGGGTGAGGAGTTAATGACATCAATTTCATTTTTGGGTGAACTAACCCTTTAAGTTTGTGAAATCTAATTACATGGACATTTTTATTTTTATTTATTTGAACTAACCCTTTGATTTTCTTAGCAATTTCAGTAAATTCAGCAATTTCAGCTCCAGTAGCTCGTCTGTTTGATCAAACCACAGTGGCCAGCCTTCGCTCCCCACGTGCATCAATGAGCCTGGGCCGCCCATGACCCTGTCACAGGTTCACCACTGTTCCTTCACCCTGATCTCACAGATTTCCGTGAAATGAACACGGACCTGTAACTCAAAAATCTGTGGTAGTTTCATGGAATGACGGCTTTACGGAAGTGATGCCTATGTAAGTCAATGACAGGCAGCATCCGTGGTCCACACACCTGTCATTGACTTACATAGGCATCACTTCCGTGAACCCATCACAGAATTTTCGGTGATTCCGTGAACCCATCACAGAATTTTCGGTGATTCCGTAAAACTACCATGGATTTTGGAGTTAAGGGTCCGTGTTCATGTCTGTGAGATCAGGTTGGTTCCTTCCTTGGAGCACTTTTGATAGATACTGACCACTGCACACCGGGAACAGCCCACTATATATATATATACATACATACATATATATTTATTTTTGGTTCTTTTGACAGCATCTTGATTAAACACACATATATTTTGTGAAAATCATTATTATTTTTAGTCAGTAAGAATAAAGTGACAGTAAAAAAATATGTGTATATATATATATATATATATATATATATATATATATATATATATATATATATATATATACATATATATATACATACATACATACATACATACATACATACATACATACATACATACATACATACATACATACATACATACATACATACATACATACATACATACATACATACATACATACATACATACATACATACATACATACATACATACATACATACATACATAAAATGTATTTACATTTTTTGGGGGGGAAAACAAATAGCACAATTTCCATTTAAAGCTACTTTTAGAGTTTGATTCGTAAGCCGTATACAGACAAAATTACACAGAAATAGTCCAAAAGGAAACAAACTAATAATGCAGATGTAAATACAATAAATGTCAATTGGGTTGATTATTTATGTAACTAAAACCCACCAGCTAAAGCTCCAAAGATGCATTAAATCTAATAAGAAGAGATTGTTTATTTATACTGTTGTCTGTCTTGTTTTCTCCAGAGCATTGCGTGATATGTCTTGCATTATTTTAGTTTCCTCCAGAGGATTGCACAATATTTGCATGATTCTAATAAACTCAGGCCAGGTGTTAGTGTTGCTGGCATGATGATTGGCGGTGTGCAATTTGTCAGCTATTAAAATGGCAGTACATACGGGCGGGATGCAAACGCACTGGTTTGTCCTTCGTTTTATATGTAAGAATGTTGACCTCATTTAAGATTACTTTGAAAATGAAAGGTCTTGTGTGGAATTACTGATCCAGACACTAAATCATCTCAGACCTCAGTAAATATTCAGTATACAGCGAAGAGCTCCGCGGATTCACTAACAGTCACTCCTCTCGCAGATGTTAGGCTTGGGTGAGTCAGGTCTCCTGGGAGGCTGAAGCTATTTCAGGCAGTGGACTGGAGCTAAACTGCCTGGTGCTTACATGGGAATGGAGCTCACCTTGGTTATTATTATGTGTGTGTATAGAAGTGTGTTAGTGTGAATATGGAGAATATGGACAGTCAGGTGGGTGTTTAGCAGGGTTCAAAAGAGCTTTTGATCATCTGCTGTTGCAGAGTGAGACCTTTCAGCATATCAGCTTCATTTGCCTTGTCAGTGTTTTCTCAGCCATTAAAAGTGAGTTCTGCTCTGCATTAGCCAGTGGGAGTATCCTCCATTTTAAACATCCAACCGGTTGCTGTTCTACCAGAGTTAATGAGAGTCTCCAATTAAGCACACGTTGACATCACTTCAAAGAGTTGGACAACCTGCTCAGTTAGGCGGAAACTTTTCAGCACTGTCATGTTTGATTATTTTGTCCGTTTGTTGACCGCCTGATATAGCACACAAAAAAATGGCTAGAACTGGCCAAATGTCTAGTTAAAAGTCTGATTGAATGGTTTTATGCAGCTTTGAGGAATAACTAGTAATTGAATCTGCCCGCATTTGCCGTTTCTAAGACTGAGCCAAAAAACAGACACACACTTGTTTGGTACGCACCAGCGTTTGATAGCAGTCTTCACATGTATTAAAATGAAAAAGAGTTTGTGTTAATAAGAACAAACCTGCCAAGTGTGAACGCTCATTTAGATTCCATTGTTTATTTAGGCCTATTTTCCAATGTTGAATTGTGGTTGGCCACTTAACATGTCTGTCATACAGTCTCTTCCTGTCTTAAAGGGAGAGTTCACTAAAAAATGAAAATAGTCATTATTCACCCTCATGTCGATTCAAACCCGTAAGACTTTTGTTCATCTTCAGAACACAAATGAAGATCTTTCTGATGATATCTGAGAGCTTTCTGTCCCTCCACTGACAGCTACACAACTGACACTTTGACACTTCAAAAAGTTTATAAAGAGATCGTAAAACTAATCTATATAAATTGAGCGGTTTAGTCCAAATATTCTGAAAAGAATCAATCACTTTATATGATGAACAGATTGAATTTAGGGCCAAATTTGACACAAATTAAAGAACACAGAGACAGCCGGATCTTTTCCATAATGACCAACTCAATCAGTTAGCGTCTGGTTTAAGACATGCTTCTTTGGATGGTAAATAATGGGTCGAATACTAGTAAATTGACGAGTACAAACCTTAGTAAATCACCTTGCATGATTCATTTAAATACTCTCATCCCATCAGTTTTGCATCTGAAAGGGAAGCTCCTACAAATACACACGCAATAAGGTCAGCTGCAAAAATAATCCTGTCCACGTCTTTTAGGCGCTAATTCTTCAATGAATGAGCTTCCTAAAGAACCAGTGAGGTTCCTTCAAAAATACAAAGCCAAAGTGTTTATATTGAATGATTTCAAAAACGTGCTTGGTGGTGACATTGTAAAGTTTTGCAAAATATACATTAACAGATACTATTCTGTGATCGAAGCTGAACTTCAGTATCATTACTCCAGTCTTCAGTTTCACTTGATCCTTTAGAAATCCATAATTTGCTGCTCAAAATATTTATTATTATTATCAATGTTGAAAACTTTATGTGTAAGCTGCTTTATATTTTTGTGGAGACCCTTATTCTTTGAATAGACAGATCAAAAGAACAGCATATATTTGAAATAGTTTATATTATTTTATTTTTTTACTGTCACTTTATTCTTACTGACTAAAAATAATAATGATTTTCACAAAATATATGTGTGTTTAATCAAGATGCTGTCAAAAGAACCATCTTTAGCAGCAGAAATGTAATTATTGAGCCATGTCTGACAATGTTTACTAAGTCCGTTTAAGCCAGGCAAGGATTCTGGATGTAGAGCTGTCATGTTGAGCTGGGAGATCTGGTCAACCAACCTGCAGATTTTACCAACTGTAAGCCATCTAATACATACCAAACACCACCTTTGCGCTAATTTTCTAGCAGAGTTTGCCGTGTTTGTGGTCTTAAAACTATACTGATTTCTTATTCTGACAGTGATGGGAAACCAATATAGAGACTGTCATAACATCAACTAAAGGAGGTTATCATCGAGAACTATAGAAATGCATGTTTTAATAAACAATTTAAACATGACATTAGTGTCCTGTGTGGATCCTTCTGCTGGTTGTCAGACTGGACAGAGTAAAGGTGTGTGTTTGATTCAGCTGCGTTTAATGGAAGCTGACACATGTAGAAAAATGTTCTTGGTCTGGCAGGAAAGTCTTGACCCATGCAAACTCCTTGTAAAGTGTGTCTGTGTGTCTGTGTGTGCGTGCGTGCGCGCCCTTGTTTATATTACATTGTGGGGACCAAATGTTCCCATAAGGATAGTAAAACCTGAGATTACCTACATTGTGTGGGAACCAGACAGTGGTCCCCACTTTTCAAAAGGCTTATAAATCATACAGGATGATGTTTTTTTGAGAAAGTAAAAATGCAGAATGTTTCCTGTGATGGGTAGGTTTAGGTGCAGGGGCAGGGGCAGTGTAGGGGGATAGAAAATACAGTTTGTACGGTATAAAAACCATTACGCCTGTGGAGAGTCCCGACTTACGAAAGGAAAATATATTTACCAATATATAACTTGAAATATATTATAATATATTGTAAATACATGGAATAATATATTGATGGTATTTTACAATATATTATATATTCCTGTAATATATTGCAAAATATACAAATGATTGCCGCTTTCATATATTGCAATATATTGGACAATATAAATATTTAATATATGTGAATATATTGCCTAATGTATTACATGATATTTTCCAATATACTGTATCCTATATTTGGTTTATGAGGACACAAATGTGAAATACATTTTCATTAAGTTCAAGTTGATGGACTACTAAAACTAAAAACCGACATTTTAATAAAATGTTGAAAACGTATGATTAAAACAATGATTAAATAATGAACATAAATGTGAACGCGGTCTTCCGAACTCGGGTGCGCACCCACAAACCGTACCTGAGTCCGCTTAAAGAGCTGTTCTGGGGTTCGGTTTGGGGCTCCGTACCGAGTGTGCCACAAGAGTCCTGAAAAGTGATCGATCGCCCCCAGGTAGCTGGTCTCAATATAGAGGGAATGCAATGCATCGACTTTACTTTCCCGCCGTAACACGCCCCCTCAGCCGGGGCTGAGTGGCAGAAGAGCAGCTGCGTGACTGGAGTTAGTGGAGGAAAACAGTAGAGCAAGCAAACGATCCTTACAACTTACCAAAGATTCAGTGATCCATGGATAATGATATGCAGCCAGGAATCGTGTTTTCCTGACATTTTTAGGAGCCTCATTTCGACAAGAACGTTTATAACTGTCATTCATCACATTTTTCAAGTGAATCCTGCATGTATATGTGGATGGGTCCGTGTTTTGAAGCGTGTAGTGGTGGTAATATTCACTAAAAGCTGTCACTCATATTATGGAAGCCCGTTTCCGCCATAGTTGAGTAAAAAAAACATGATTCTTTAAGTCAAAATAATGAGAAACTTTCTCGAAATATTGACTTAGCATCTCGAAATAATGAGAAACTTTCTCGAAATATTGACTTAGCATCTCGAAATAATGAGAAACTTTCTCGAAATATTGAGAAACTTTCTCGAAATATTGACTTAACATCTCGAAATATTGAGAAACTTTCTCGAAATATTGACTTAGCATCTCGAAATAATGAGAAACTTTCTCGAAATATTGACTTAACATCTCGAAATATTGAGAAACGTTCTCAAAATATTGACTTAGTTTCTCATTATTTCGAGATGCTAAGTCAATATTTCGAGAAAGTTTCTCATTATTTCGAGATGTTTTCTCGAAAAATTGACTTATCATCTCGAAATATTGAGAACCTTTCTCATAATAATGACATATTTTCTCGTAATTATGACTTAATCCACGCATGGGCAATTTGCACATTGGCACAGTTTGGCGCAGCAACTCCCATCAAGCGAGGCGGGCAGCATAGGATGTGCTATCTTATTAATTTATTTTTGTTCTATTAGCTTACTGTTGGATGAAAACTGCTGCCCGATCACAACCGCATATTTCTGTTGCAACTTTTCGGCAGCAGAACCCTGTCCCTGTCGTTTACCAACGCGATCACATCTAAATGCGTAAATACGAGTGTGCAATGTCGTGGAATGGATACACCAAACTCATTTTGGCGTGCATATGCTATAGGCCTACGCTGTTTTTTGCATGCATATGATACACACTTTATGGCGTGTATATGATGCGCTCTTTGGTAGGATTAGGCTGATGGGGTGGGTGGTTCGTCCATAAACCATAAGCCATAAAGTGCGTATCATATGCACACGAAAAACAGTGTGTGTGTGTGTGTGTGTGTGTGTCCAGAGGTTTGAAGTTGTTCAATGGATGTTGCCACCTCGCAGCCACCTCTGTTCTGTTCTTTCTGCACCAAAGCTCGATCTTGTTTAAAATCCTCTCAAGAGCGCGTTTGCTCAGAGATAGGCTATTCAATGCAAATCAGATAATAAGATAATAAGGAAATAATTGAATCATTAGTAGCTAAAACCACAGTTAAAATACTACAATTCACCCTTTTTCGGGTTGCGGCAGATCATTGAGCAGCATGTTATAGTTTTGATTTAGTAAATCCTTATTTCGTTTGCAATAATGACAGTTTCTCATTATTTCGAGATGTTAAGTCAATATTTCGAGAAAGTTTCTCATTATTTCGAGATGTTAAGTCAATATTTCGAGAAAGTTTCTCATTATTTCGAGATGCTAAGTCAATATTTCGAGAAAGTTTCTCATTATTTCGAGATGCTAAGTCAATATTTCGAGAAAGTTTCTCATTATTTCGACTACAAGAATCATATTTTTTTACTTAACTGTGGTGGAAACGGGCTTCCATACTCATTCAATAAACGCAATCTCACAAAGTTCCGCAGTGACATTGGTATACAATGAATCTCTTATTTTCACAATGTCTGCACTTACAGAGGATTGCTGCGCGTGTTTAACTGAACTCAGCGCCTGGACAAACGCTCGAGCGGGGAGTGATTCCAAATTGAACACCTGTGATTGGCCAATTCCGTTGTAGAAGTCCACAAACATGTCTGTGATTGGCTACATTACTCACCGAGGCAAAAACACGTTGGAAATGTAATCATTTGACGAGTGCAAATACAGATACACACTAGATCTTTTGCTAGCTCCTTTTCACTGATAATATGCAGTTATTATAAATTCTTACAAAGGATTACATATCCTAGACAAGCAGTTATGGGCAGCTTTTCACTCTAAAAGCAGAAGCTGCAGCAGTTGGCACTGGTTTGAGTGAGAAAATTACACGCTGTTATCAAGTCCGTCTCAAGCTCAGAACAGCGATGACTATGCGGTCCGTGTACAAGCCTCCCCCTACCCCCCTTCTGGCGCCAGGCCTGGTTTTGTGAGTTTTCGCTGCATTCGCGCTGTAAACCAGTGCTGCCTCTCAGTCTTTCTGCCACTCAGCGGGGCGTAATCACAGTCATTCCAGCTGACGATGACGTCACATGCATTCCCTCTATAGGTCATAAACCCCGCCCTCTCCATGTAATATAATGGGACAAAGACAAACTAAACAATGAAATTACACTTCAAATACACTTTTTCTAAAGACGGTTTCTGTCATTTTAGGCAGTTTTATCATGCTGATGATAGTAGTAGATGTAAATGAACTTAGTTTTAGTAAGTTTATTTGATGCTTTAAAAACAGTGGGTGTGACATTATGATTGACAGCTGAGATTGACGGCTTCTCTGAGTGAAGTAGTCACTGAGGTGCCAACAGACTTTTTTCAGGGGAACTTTGGGAGGAAATAGGATCTTTAACTTTAATTAACGGCTCCACTTGGTGTTCGCTACTGCGCAGTCTCGTGCTCCAAGTCGCTGGACTCGAACCCCCAAGATGTCAGCGCCATATTTGGACACTGCCACTTCACTTATTACAATGAAAGAGAGTGAAAGTGGATCATCCATCTTTTTTAACAGTCTTTGCTCCCTACAATGATACTAAAATAACATCTGCAGAAGCCAGGCAATGCGATGCTGGCATGTGCCATAAAAGAGAACGATCTTAAAAACACTTAGCAAATGATAATTAAATCAATCTGCATGAGTATCTGCATGGATATTTTCCTGTTTTCTGTTTGCTTCTGCACTTTCAAACACACACTCGCACACTTCTGGCTCTAACATCACTGCCTTCTCTAACAGTTTTCATCTTGAAGATATTCCTAAGTATAGTTCAAAGATGATTCTAGTATAAAGAGATAAAGGCAGTGTAGAAAGATTAGCTTAAAATAGCATGTGTCTTTTCTTTAAAAGAAGGCGCTTTTATCGGGATATGGTACGCACACCGCTGCACGCTGTGGACTGCCACTGCGGTGGAGCAATTAAGAGCACTCTAATGACGGTTAAGGAGTCTAACGAGGCTTAACGAAGGCCAGTGTTTGGGCTCCTGCTGCAGAGTAAAACAGGCCTGTCTGTGCAGTCAAGCAATCAGCTAATGAGCAAACACAATAATCAGTTAATCAATCCAACAAAAACTACACACCAAAGAGACTGTACACTGTAAAAAATTGTTTAGAAAAAAAGTTACCTGGTTGCCTTAAAATTTTGAGTTCATTTGAAATTAAAATTTTGAGTTAATACAATGAACATTTTTTGAGATTCGACAATCTTTATTAAATTGTGTGTGTTTAAAAAATTGTGTGTGTTTTATTTCCGATAACGCAGTGAAACATGCATAATAGTGCTATTTTCATGATTTATCACATTTTTTATGTGGTTCAGATACAAAAATATTTTGAGTTTCTATTTATTAAACAAAATTCCTTCATTGTATCAACTCAAATTTTTTGTTTCAATAAACTCACAATTTTAAGGCAACCAGGTTACTGACTTTTTTAAGTTAAACCAACAAAAAACAACAATAATTTTTTACAGTGTAGAGAACGGAAAAACAGGCAGAAACTGCCTGAATGTGTGCGAGAAAAATCAGTTATGGTGGACGAGAAATATCTTATAAAAATATTGATAAAACATAACTAAATAATTGACAAACAAAACAGAAACTGGTTTATTAATCTGTTGTCACTTTAAAGGGTTACTTCAGCGATTAGCATATGGCTTTGTATCAGTAGAAATCCTGGAGTATATTCAAATGATTGTGCTTTCCCCCCTCATGTCCCCCTGAGACGAAGGATTTATGCATTTTATTTCTGGAAAAATTCCTCCTATGATGCAAATTTACTATATTTGCATCATAGGAGGAATGTTTGGCCAAAGGCTAAAGACTACAGCCAGCAGAGGGAGCCATTTCCTCATGTTTTGAACCCGCGCATGGAGGATGGAGATCACACTCACAGCTCAGCTCGCAGCTGCAGGCACTCATTTAAACAGAGCTATGGTGAGCAATGTAAGTCTTTTAACTTCTCAAATTAATTTCTAAAGTTAAGCTTGCAAAGGCATGAACTGAAACGCGCCAGACTGAACTCGCGTTGTGAATGTATGCCGCGAGTGTAGTCGCGATTACCTCAGCTCTCATCATGAGCTCATCAGCTCGTTTATCTGACTCCTGCAGTTAGTGCTCAGTGCTGTGAGACTCGCGTGGTGACTCACTCATTATATTGAACACACACGTTCAGTTTTTAATTGTAGTGTCTTCTCCAACTCAGTCACAGTAATCCAGTAGCGGTGGCTTTTGGAATGGCCTCACAGGGCAGCGAAGCATTCTGGGAATTGTAGTCTTTCATCCCCATGAGACAAAAATACATTTTCTGTCTTTTCTCAGTCTAGAAGGCACCAAATTCAAAAATAATTTCACATTTGTAATACTTTGATGACCCGGATTAAATACAGATTCATCTTCGCAGCGCTGAAGTACCCCTTTAAGATCTGCCACTGCCGAACATGATGCGGACCTCATTTTCTCAAAACTCTTTATGTTCATTTAAGACTGCTCTTAAAATTCTTGACAAAACTGGCATTTTGGCATAATTCTATGTGTTAATGTTTGTTCTAGCATGAAAGACAACTCGATTCTGGTGCTCTGTCTGTGCGCGCGAGACTGCCGCTCGTCTTTCTGTGTGTGTGTGTGTGTGTGTGTGTGTGTGTGTGTGTGTGTGTGTGTGTGTGTGTGTGTGTCAGGATATTCACAGACAGCATTCTCTTTTGTCTTGTCATGCTTGAATGATCATTTTGACAACACTAATTGTATTATATATTTTAATTTTGACCATGGCCTTGAAAAAAAAAAAATTGCAATGGATATAAATGATTGGAGAAGAGCTGTATAATATAAAAGGGAAGCAACATTAGTATCAGGAGCTATAAAAGCACAGTGACGCTCACATTTAACTGTGGCAAAAAGAGAAATGGAGGAGGATCAAAGGAGTCAACATTGAGTAATCTGAGGTCATCATGAGAAGGGCTATAGATGTTTTTCTGAAAGAAAATCCTCAGATTTCACAATTAACAGTGCGTTAATGAAAGTCTAGTCAAGAGCTTAATAATGAATGGGTACAGAGGTTCATTACAAAAACAAGACAAATGTGGTCAGAGCAGATTTAGTTTTTTTTCTTTGAAAGCTTCAGAAGAGGAAATGTAGTTTTATTGATTGCTTTTTACGTACCCGCATTTAAACCTGAGAGTGTATTTGTGATTGTTTGTGTTTGTATTCTGGTTTGGCTGTTCAAAAGGTCATGATATCAGATATATGTCTCGAATTTAGAAATGTTATGCTATAGTAGCCTTAGTCAGACACACACACACACACACACACACACACACACACACACACACACACACACACACACACACACACACACACACACGTACACTTGATCATAATGATACAAGAGAAAGCCTCCATTGCAAAATGTGTATTTTATTTATTTTTTTCCTCATCACAAACTGAAACAACACAGCCTTCCTCTATCAAAACACACGCTATCTATCATAATCTATCTTCACACAATAACTGTCTGCTGCTCTTGTGACCAAACACCTTCGCCAGAGTGCAAATGCCTGAGATTAGAGTATGATGGAACATGTGTGTAACACACAAACACACACACACACACACTCACGTCGCTTCCGCTGACACAATACACCTGCTGTTTGGCCTGTGAGTCACACAGGAACAAGAAATTATGGAACAGGTCTCCCCTGTCCCATCTGCCTCTCTGGCAGACTGCTGTGTGGATCAAAATTGCATTAACACCTCTCCTGTCCCTCTCCTTCCTCCTGCGTTCAGAATAGCTTGTGTCCATACTCGTAATGTGTCATGCTAATTATATTGTAGCTACTCTTACTGTTTTGTTTTTTTTGTTGGTTTTTTGTTTTTTTGCAGTACTGAACCTAGCACACTGACATATTTATAATGCCAGAAGTTGTTTTAGAGTTTTAGAAATGCAAAAGAGATAATAACTGGATGTTAATCATTGCATAATGTGTTCAGTCACATAATATAAAAAGGCTACAGTATAATTTACAGTATATGCTAATGCAATATGCCACATGAGGCAGTACCAAAGAGTATTTTTCCCCTTGGTGTTTATAGACACACAGCTTCCCTCAATGTAGTAAAACCACTGATGCACAACCTCAAGTTGCTTATTTGTTTCATAAAATGGCAGCATTCATTAATAAATGAATTATATAAAGATTAACGATTTACTTATAGTGTCTCGTAAGAAGATTAGAAGGCCTTAAATTCATATTTATGTCTTTTTGTCCTTTATGGGTGAATAAATAATGACTTGTCATATTTATCATATTTTTGGGGGAACTATCCCTCTTTAAAGGGGACCTATTATGCTTTGTTACATGTTCATTAGTCTCAGCCTCAGATGTCACGCCCACGGACCATTGAAAATAAATGGGTGAGACCTGGTGAGTTGAGTTTGTAGTGTGTTGAAACTTGCAGTTAAGATAAGGGGTGGGATATTTCCCCAAATTAGTCAAAGAGGTTCAGTTGACCAATCAGAGCACATTGTGCTTTTCAGAAGGAGGGGCTTCATACACTTTAAAAAATATATATTAAAAAAATAAGCTACCTGGTTGCCGTAACATTTTGAGTTAATACAATGAACATTTTTGAGAATCGAAAACCTTTTTTCAAATATTATTAAAAGATTTTCGTGAGCATATATGGTTAATTGTGTGTTTTATTTGTGATGAGGCAGTGAAACATGCCAAATTGTGCTATTTTCATGTTTTATGTTAGCCTGAGAAGCCAGACCCACATCAAGATGTTTGGTCTGGAAACTCACCATTGACGGCTCAATCCGGGGGGCAGATAAACGGTTGTCTTTCAAACTCCCTCTGCACGCGATAGGATAGCGCTACACCAACCAGAGCAACGAAGGTGAAACCGAGCTTGTTGACAGATTAAACATTCACCTTATCCGGTCGGCTAAACTCCGAACACATCTTCCCTTTTTAAGAATGACTTCAGTGCCATTCTTTGTTCTTTTCTCAGAGAAAAGCTTAACTCAAAGTCTTCCAGAGTCGCGATCAAAGCTGATTTGAAAGACCGCCGCCGTTCGCCAGTTTCTGTGTTTACTAGAAGCACGCGCACGCAACTCGGCCGTCGTCATTATGGCCCCGCCCGCCGACTCTATACACGATGTGATTGGCCCGTCCAGTTTGAGAGGAATACAGCTCAGAAGGGTATTGAGAGTTCCTAGACGGCACTTGCGGGCAGATTAAATTTGCTGCCGCTAGGGTGCGTCTAGATTTCTAGGCTAGTTTTATGTGGTTCAGATACAATCATTTTTTTGAGTTTCTATTTATTAATTAATTTCCTTCATTGTATCAACTTGACTGTATTATTTCAATAAACTAAAACTTTTAAGACATCCAGGTAATGTACTTTTTTAAGTTAAACCAACAATATTTTGTACAGTGTAGAGACAGGAAATAAACAGAGCATTATTGACAGAATACAGGAGTTGCAACAATGTATGAAATAATGTTTTTTGAACATTCAAGCATGGAAAACTTTTCGAGCAGAGCCTGGAAACAAAAACAAGACTTTGTAAAAGGGGCATAATAGGCCCCTTCATGGAGACATAAGCTACCTGGTGCCTGGTGCCAAACAGTAACAGTCGATCTGACCTCTGAAGAGTTGAGATCAATAATTCAATCTTTTAAATATATATTTTAATAAATCAGCACATGCACACATCGGTCTCAAGCAGTCTGCAATCAAGCAGACAGTAGATACACACATTCATTTTATGTGTCAGATCCAAGCAAACAAAGTACACACACTTGCATACACAACATAAATTATTTAATGTGTGGATTTTCAGAGGATAACGAAACCGATATCCACACTCGCCAGAGAAATGCTGTACTCTTTCCTTGACAGCTTCTTTCTTTCAAAATGCATCTTCAGCCTCATGTTTTTTTTCAGCTCGGTTTGAGGATATCAGCTTGAGGTATCATGTGTCGGCTGTTAAAGTGTCTGATTGATTTTTGCAGGAAGAAATGCTTTCTCATGTCGAGATTTTCGTTCACCTTAGATTTTTAGAAAAGTGGCACTAGAAAAAAGCCTATGTATCTTCAGACGCTGTTGTGCTAAAGTGTTTCTTTGAAATGAGCAATCGATGGGATGAAAGAACAACGTTCTGTGTGTGTGTGTGTGTGTGTGTGTGTGTGTGTGTGTGTGTGTGTGTGTGTGTGTGTGCTATATTTCGCTCCTTGAACATGTTGCATCATGTAATATGTCTTTGAACATAAGTATTCATATGTAAGTGTGTAATTGCTCTTTGCGTGTTGCTATGCTGTCAGCTCTAATAATCCCTGTGGTATCGCGTTTGTTCAGATTGGGAGTGTAATTGTAATCATTAATGAGTTCATTACATGGGGTCACATCTGCAGACCACATTGTCTCTTTGCTGTGGTAAAGGATCTTACACACACACACACACACACACACACACACACATCGGCCGAGCTCTTTCCCAGCAGATTCTTCTTATCTATGTTCATGACTGGCTCTTCCCTCAAATCTCCTCTCTTTCTCTCTGCACTTCTGATGCTATTGTGCGTGCCTTGATTATAATTAGATGTACTTGGCAAGGCTCTTTTCTAAACCTCTAACCCTAACTACTGAGCTTGTTGAGGAGACGAGTGGTATCAGCTTTGGAGAGGATAAAACGGGTGGAAAAACTACCGTGAGATCAGAAACTTGCGGGTGGGCAAGCAATCAGAACGCCCTAGCATCTGCCTTTGTTTAATACTCTGAAGACCTTGCATAGCAACACCCTGGCAACCACCCACAACTTCCTAGCATCCTTGACAGCTGCATAACAATGACCTGGCAACCCCACACATTATTCTAACACCCTTAAAAACTCCATAGCAATGACCCACAACACCATAAGCATCCTTAGAAACACCATAGCAACACCCTGATGGGTAACACCTGTGATAAGTCGCGGGCAGCGCCGACATCTCATTTCTGTGTGCGGAGACAGATGGCAGAAGAAAGTAATAGAGTGTGCTTTATGTAGAAAAACAAATGGACATTGTTTGTCACATTTGTTTGCTTGGTCAGTGACTTTGAATGGCCAAAGAAAAATGAAGTGTCATGGAAGTGTAATACAGTCAACTGCCCTAGAACTTGATTTACTGGGAAATAATTGCACATCTTAGAACATTTATCAACCTTTCAGAATAGAGCATTCAACAGAACCGACGTATATTTACACATTTTCATTTTCATAGACATTCATAGACATTCAGAAACACTGAACTTCATAAGGAATAAACAATGTTAATTGATGAATTAATTTCATCCCATATGTAAAAAATCTATCAAAAGCAAGTACACTGTAAAAAATTATTGAGAAAAAAAGTTCCCTGGTTGCCTTAAAATTTTGAGTTCATTGAAATTAAAATTTTGAGTTAATACAATGAACATTTTTTGAGATTCGACAACCTTTATTAAAAGATTATTAAAAGATTCTGTAAGCATATTGGGAAATTATGTGTGTGTTTTTTCTGATGACGCAGTGAATATTTTGAGTTTCTATTTATTAAACTAATTTCCTTCATTGTATCAACTCAAATTTTTAATTTCAATAAACTCAAAATTTTAAGGCAACCAGGTTACTTACTTTTTTAAGTTAAACCAACAAAAAACACCACAAATCTTTTACAGTGTAGCATCTTCAAACAATTCTGCTAGAGCTTTTCTCAGAGCCAACTTCATTTTTCTCAACCATTTTTGGAATCACTTCTAATCCGCTAGCGTTTCGATGATCTTTGTGAACATGATTTGACAACTAGAAAATGTCAATAGCCATTTTGCTTTCATTTTGAACAAAATGGCCTACATAGTTGTGTATAGTTTACATCTATTTTGTTTTAGTTATTTTATGTAAAATGTTTTGATTAAAGTTTACTTTCATTAAATTAAATACCAGTTTTAATGCAATGTTAATTAAAAGTCCCCCTGCAATGTAGAAACGCGACACGATAAGATTCCAGCGAAAAGCAACTTGTCTGTCCACACCGGTGTGACGCGATGACAAGATGCAAGAAATCAATCAAAAGCCACAGCCAATCAGAACAGTGAGTGGGCGGGCTCTAGCGGAAAGTGACCTCTTGTGTGATGGGTAGGTTCAGTGTAAGGGGAGAGAGTACAGTTTGTACAGTATAAAAGCCATTATGTCTATGAAGAGTCCCCGTAAAGATGTGCGTGCGTGTGCGTGTGTGTGTGATGAGTGCAAGACCTGGGGAGGTGAGATAAATTGTGGTGGTAATGCTGCGTGATGCCATTCAGCTCCATGCCTTGGGCAGTCAGGAAGAGAATGTGAAAAAAATATTTTCATTATATTGCAAATTGTTTTAGCACGTATATTGCAACAGCCCCCGTGGAGAATATGACTGCACTGAATTGAATTAATGCTGAAGGAAAATCTCCGGACAGAGTGAAAAGATGCAGCATGCTGTACGTCTTTGGTTGTGTGACATTGGGCACCTGTAAGTTGTGTTATGCTTTACGGCACATTCAGCAGATTTGGCTGGTTATCTGCACTTCACTATGGTGTGAACAGTAAAATCAATATTTCACTCGTCTTTCCGTCAGCTTAAGATGGATGGAGCCACTCTGGGCTACAAGCGCACACACAGAGAAGCCAGCCTTTCCAAGAAGTCGTTTCAAGTCGTTTCAAGTGTAGCTGGCTAATGGATTACACAATATGTCTCTGTAACTATGAATGATGGATATTATCACTCTCCATTTCTGTCCATCATACTTTCTGTTTGCCTTCCCTTCAGTTAAACATTGTTGCTGTTGACTCAGGTGTTTCAGAAGAGAGCAACACATTAAATCAGAACTGTGCTAGATCTGTCTGTCATCTGCCTGAACCACTCCGTAATTACCCAGAGTGCTGTGCAGGATGGTACGCTTTGAAGATAAGGGTGTTTCAATCAGCTCACAAGTTCAGTTGTAGTTGGTGAGTCAGACATTTTAGACCCGTCCCATTGTCAAAAACCATCACTATGCACTGATAGATTCACTCCCAATTCCCAGAATGCACCACAATCAGTGCGTGTTGACTGCTCACTGTATTTTATCTTTTTCTCAATTTCTGCCCATCTCATCAGAAGATGACTGCATGTGTAAATATGACAGCGCCTTATTTTCTGTCTGTACACTCTAAAAAATGCTGGGTTAAAAACAACCCAAGTTGGGTTGAAAATGCACTAACCCAACAATTGAGTTGTTTTAACCCAATTGTTGAGTTGTTTTAACCCAGTGGTTGGGTTAAATGTTGCTTAAGACAACCCAATTTCTGGGTAAGAACAACTCAACCATTGGGTTAAAACAACCCAATTGTTGGGTTGGTGCATTTTCAACCCAACTTGGGTTGTTTTTAACCCAGCATTTTTTAGAGTGTAGGTTTAAATGTTAGATTTTGATTAATTAACCATCATTACAATAAGTGTTGTATTTTATAAATGTGTATATTATAAACCAATCCTGTGAGTATAGTCAGATTCAGAGGATGAGTGCCAGTGTAAATATGACAAATCCTTATTTTCTGACTTTTTTTTATATTATGTTTTGATTACTCAACAATAATTATAATTGTTACATTTATAAATGTATTATAATTGAATATATACAAGTATAATAAGTGGGTGAGTGCAAGTATACTTAAAAGACAAAACCTTATTATCTAAGAAATGTGCATAATTTGAAGTATTATTTTTTTAATTCATTAACAATAATTACAATAATAGTTGTATTTAATAGGCTACATTTATACTTATTTTATAAAAAAATAAAATAAAAAAACCTGCAAGTATAATAGTCATTTTAGTTGTCAGATGCTGATGTGTTTGTTTGTTTGTTTTTTGTAGATTTATGTATTTTTATTTTAAATAAATGGAAAATTACTTTTATACTATATAGCCTAATTGTTTAGTGCGTGAATGCCGTTCTTTATGTTCATTAACTTATTAAATAAGTAATAAAAAGCAGGACAAATGCATATTCCACAGTGCCAATATATATTTAATGCTATACAGCAATTTTGTTTACCAGTTACAGTTTATGGCCTGATGATGTATGTCCTCATAATTGTGTCAGGAAATTGAGTCAGCAGTGTCCCAATGTTTAGTGGATCAAGGCCATTGCTAGTGCCTGAATCTGTGTTTACAATATTGACTGATGAAGCAGGGAAACGGAGTGGATTGAGACACGGCCCAAGAGTTGCGAGTCAACCACGGCATATAACAGAAAGCACTATTATTAAATCATCCTGGTTTACAGCCACATTAAAGTGTGATACAGGACCGGTGATGTGCTTTTAGGTCGAGGGAGGGAGAGAATGTAATTGCTTGTTTTATGTGGCGGTAAAATCCACATAAATTTAAGCACGCACACAGATTGGGGGCGTTTGTGAAGGTATGTGTTTTGTGCTGAGTTTGAGATGAATCCATTCTCACCATGCTGTAAAGCAGCAGTGCAGCACCTGTCACATGACGCCCGGGGAACGCACAGCGCTCATCAGGAGCCGAAGAGACAGGCTGCCATCTGTTTCACACGCACAAACACACTCGCACATCCAAACCCACCAGTTCACACATACACAACGCATACAAGAGACTTCGCTCCATGAGAGATGACCCCATCTAGTGCTGCAGTCGTGATGCCAAAACCCGGAAAACTTATGGTTCCCTCAAGAGTTTCCAATGGCTTTTTATGATGGGGGATTTTAATTTATTAGAAAATAGGGTCTGTGGTAAACGGTTTGATGCTTTGTTCTAAAACATAAACCACACACACTCACAACCCCTTAAAAACGTTCATAGTTACTTTTTAGAAAAGTAAGTTATTTTCTTACATTTTCATTTTTTTAATAGGGGTGTGTGTAATTTATGTTGTAGAGCAAAACGTTGAAGTGTTGTCAAGTTATGTTTACTACAGACCTTCTTTTACTTATACATTGAAAAAACCTATTATAAAAACCCATAGGAAAATCACAAGGGAACCAGTGGCGAATTAATCTTCCATGTTTTGACGTCACGGCTGCTGCACTCTATAATACTGGACAGTTTTGAGGAGTTTGAGTGTATAATCGTGGATTAGTTGTGTTAACCCCTAACAGTTTTGGTTAACAGGTTAACAATGGTTAACAGTTGAATGTCCTTAGAAAATGGATCTACTTTCCTTCTTCCACTCTTTCATTTGTACTTATTATGTTGACTGTAAAAGGTATTTGAATGCTTAAATGTCAAAAGAAATAGATTATATAGCAAAATACAAAGTGCCAATTATTTTACAGAAATATATTCAAGCAAAACTTTTCATAAAAAAGAGAACATGTTAAAGTCTTTATTCCTCTGACTTATATATATTTCTATGTACACCATATTGCCAAAAGTTTGGGACATCTGCCTTCATGTGCACATGAACCTTTAATGAAATCCCATTTTTAATCTGTAGGGTTTAATATGGAGTTGGCCTGCCCGTCCATTAGACTTGTCCTTTGGATTGCCAGACAGAGAAGCATGATTGGTCACTCCAGAGAAACGTCTCCACTTCTCTAGAGTCCAGTGGCAGCGTGCTTTACTTCAATGCATCCCACGCTTTGCATTGCACTTGCTGATGTAAGGCTTGGATGAGCATTTTAGCCATGAAAACCCATTCCATGAAGCTCTCTACGCACTGTTCTTGAGCTCATTTGAAGGCCACATAAATTTGGAGGTCTGTAGCTATTGACTCTGCCGAAAGTTTGCGACTTCTGTTTACTGTGTACCTCAGCATGAGCTGACCCTGCTCTGTGATTTTTATGTGACCTAACACTTGATGGCTGAGTTTTTGTTGTTCCCAATTTCTTCCACTTTGTTATAACATCACTAACAGTTGACTGTGGAATATTTAGCATATATATTGCACAGGTGGAAACCTATCACGGCATCACGCTTGCATTCACTGAGTTCCTGCAGGGTATTCTCACAAAAATGCATATAAATAGTACGAGTGTGCAATGTCGTGGAATGTATACGCCAAAACTCATTTTGGCGTGTCTATGGCACGCTGTTTTTCGCGTGCATATGATACGCATTTTATGGCGTATTATACATATATATATATACGTATGTACTGTATATTTATTGGTAAAAAAAAAATCATAAATCGTAAATAAAGAGCAATGGAGTAGATTTTACATGAAACTGTCATTTCAGTATTTCTACTTAAAACTTTTACCTTTAATTGCATGTGTAACTTGCCTTCTTAATTGTGAAATTTACTAGAATTTTCTGAGTGAAAAGTCAAAGTCAAGTATTTTTCAATGTACAAATAGAGCAGTCATACATAATCTAGTTTTTGGTTTATTGGTTGCAGGTTCATAATTAATCCATTTGGATATGAAGTTGCAGTAAGCATGCTAATAAAACAAGAATTGATTATTACATTCATTCTGTTTATTGTGTATTATCTTAACTTTGATGGCCCCTTTAACACATTATGATGATTAAAAGTAATTCTGCACCTACTGTATATGTCTACTAACTCTCAATAGTGTTAGAGTATTAGTAGGGTTAGAATAAGTTGACATGTAGTTGCAAAGTTACTTATAGTCAGCAGAATGTCTGTTGAGGACTGTCACAATAAAGTGTTTGCAGATATTACGCAGACAGTCTACTAATACTCTGAGGAGAGTTGGTTGACATGTAGTTGCAAAGTTACTTATGGTCGACAGAATGTTCAAATGGCACCATCAAAATAAAGTGTTAACATCTTCATTTTATTCATTCTTTTCCAGGAAGAGCAACACACGCCCTAAGCACCGGAAAAGACAAGAAGCAAGGCAAACATGCTGGCGAATCTGCTCACTTCCCTCCGAAACTTCACGGAGAGGTGTGTTCATGACAATTATGTTATGATATATAAAACGCTATTGGAGTTGCATTCTCCTTTTGGAAGGATCCTTATAAACATGCTCATTGCTTTCTGTGTGTATCATCTCTACATTTTCCTTTTGTAAATCTTTTTATTCATGTTTATTAGGCCGCAATAAAACCCTCTTTAAAAACCTTTGAGAAAGTTGGATTATATTTTTCTTTGTGCCATTAGAAACTGAAGGTGGCAGCCAGGCGAAAAATCTACAGAGGATTAGTCTCTTTGGGTCACTGTTATAATTGAGTGAATAATCTTCTTCTTAAGTGCTCCCCATCCCTAGTGTTCCCTACAACATGCTCTCATTCCCCAAATATAGATGTTAGTGCAATTTAATGCCTGCAAAATGGCTTTGGCTGTAAATAGCCATTTTTGCACTAGATTAATCTTGGCTCTCTGTTTCTGGGTTCTGTGTTGCTTGTTACTTTATCCGGCTTTTGAACGTTTGAGTGCGCTCACGCTGATTTAAATTGCCAAATTTAATCACATAAAATCACATTGGGTCTGTCTGCTTCATGCTTGCTTTAAAAACCACTGAAGTTACAAGATACATTTAGTATTGTGTGAAAATCCTTTAATTAACTCATATTTGGGGTCTGAAAGACCCCAGTACACATTTAATAACTCAGATGTCAGGTTGATGGCACTGTGACTTTTCCGAATCAACTTATTATATAAATAGAACATCTTAATTACATGAATTAATGCACTGAATTTTCACATTATTTTTTGATTACTGCAGGCATACACCTCTGACAATTCTTAGTTTGGATTTACTAAATTCTATGTTTTTGCTGGGGTCAGAATAACCACACTTTGAAAGTGTTATTAATATTGCATATAAGTCACATTTCTTTGTGATATCACAGAGGATTTGATCTTCTGTAATATTTGCTTGTTGGCTTTTGTCCAGTATGTTTACAGGGCAAGGCAAGGCAAGGCCAGTTTTTATATATAGCACATTTCATACACAATGGCAATTCAATGTGCTTTACGTAGAAATGAATTAAAATAGTGAAGAAATAAGAATACCATGTGTAAGAATTAAAAATAAAACAAGGATAATTAAAACAGTTGTAAAGAAAATTTAAAAAATAAAAATAGAATGGTGATAAATAGAACCCTAGCTGCCTGTTTCTCTAAATTCGGGTACCCCTGTCTGAGATGGAAAAGATGGAGCAGGTTCGCAATATCTCCTGGACCTTACAAGTCAGTCCAAGTTGGGCTCCTGTAGGGGACGTTACCTTTGCCCTTTCTTGCTGCTTTGCACTGTCTCCTACAATTTTACCATTAACAAGCAGAATAAAGCGAAGCACACTGCTCTCCTTTTCCTATCTCAAGTCTTCCATCTTCCAGTCAGACAGCCCTAACCAAAAATAATAATCATCAGATGTATAAGAAATAGAAATATACAGTGGTAAGGAGAATAAAAGGATGATATATATAGATAAAATAACAATAACCAAATATAAAAAGAAAGGTAAACTAAAAGATGATGCATAGTAGGGCTATCATTTTTGAGAAAAATCTCATTTGAACGGATATCAAATATGAAGCAATGTATTTGAATATTTGTATATCTGCGAGCCTACATGTGGTCATGGGCCTACGATACAATACGTTTAGAACGTCCTCTATTGGATGAAATGGCAAATAATAAAATAAAAAACAAACAGTCTAATCATAAGCACACTCTTTTGTCATTGTGATTAGAACAATTACGACTGAAAGATTTAGTGGACTGTTTAGTGGACTGTAAATGAGTATTGGAATTGTTTCAGATATTCGATTAATTGATATGATTCGAAAAATCTATATTTTTGACAACACCACATTGAACTACAAGAGACTACAAATGAAAAAAAAAATATTATAGATAAAACTGAACCTGCCAAAGTGGCAAGTAGGAGTGACTGTGTTGCACACCACTGCTGGCAGGTCGGCGGGTGTTAATGTCAAGCCCTGTGTGTATATATAATGGATTTATTTGTTAGAAATTTATCTGACCTAGACAAAGCCCAACTTGGTTATATTATTTAGAAATAATTGTATTTATTTAATTTTTATTCATTGTCACACACCATGTTACAGTAATCATAACAAATCTGCTGTTTTGTTCCCCTCCACACCTGTAGGGGGCAGCAAAAGCTGTGTTTTTTTTTCTCTCCTAGACATAAATATATTAAACTGCTGCCACCCATCATGGTATAGAGGCATAATAGCTGAGTGGGTGCTGGAGAGAGAGAAATGAGAATGGAAAGGCCAGCACTTCTGTATGCCGCAGAGATTCGCCATTGGCGGGTGGGGGGTGGTGGTGGTGGTGGAGGGGGTCGTAAAATCTCTAGTTGCAGACTGGGTGCTGAGTGTGCAGGTGTAAGAGTACAAGTTGTTTTTCTTCATACACGCCGATGTGTTTGTGTATGTGTGGACGTAACTGCAGCCTTAAGTTTGAGAGATGGCAGTGATTAAATAGATGATGTGACGATCTGTTGTTTTTGTCTGTGTGTAGGGTGGGTGGCAGGATGTTTCGTAAGTAAAGATTGTTCCTGTAATCAAGCAACTGTAAAAGGTCATGTGTTCTTTCTCTAAATGCCATATTACAAAGTAATTTCTGTTATTATGCCTCAGTATGATTATATCTGGAGCCATCTGATTAGCTGGCTTATTTTGGTTTTGTTTTAATGATTATTGCATGATAATGACAGTTCCTCACATGAAGCTTGAGAAGATATACTCTACAGTTACTGTATACAGTTACTGCCTCCAATCATGTGTTTATGGACCTTGCTTTGTGGACTTTACAGCACTCAGTGATTCTGCTCCGTGACACTTTTTTTTCTTCTTTGTGTTCCACAGTGGAAAAAGTTTTGGAATAGCATGAGAGTTATAAAATGATGTAGATTATTAGAGGTATTATTAAAGGTAGCCTCTACTAGCCTGGCAAGCCAGACCCACATCAAGATGTTTGGTCTGGAAACTCACCATTGACGGCTCAATCCGAGGGGCGGGAAAAACGGGTGTCTTTCAAACTCCCTCTGCACGCGATAGGATAGCGCTACAACCAACCAGAGCAACGAAGGTGAAACGGAGCATTGTTGACAGATTAAACATTCGCCGTATCCGGTCGGCTAAACTCCGAACACATCTTCCCTTCTTAAGAATGACTTCAGTGCCGTTCTTTGTTCTTTTCTCAGAGAAAAGCTTAACTCCAAGTCTTCCAGAGTCGCGATCAAAGCTGATTTGAAAGACCGCCGTTCGCCAGTTTCTGTGTTTACTAGAAGCACGCAAACGCAACTCTGCCTTCATTATGTTAAGCCCCGCCCACCGACTCTATACACGATGTGATTGGCCTGACCAGAGTTTGGGTTTTACAGCTCAGAAGGGTATTGAGAGTTGCTATGATACTCGCGGCAGATTAGATTTGCTGCCGCTAGGGTACGTCTAGATTTCTAGGCTAAGCCTCTACTTTAATGAAGTGGTCATGGCATGGGAAGGACACACAGAGGAGTGTTTGTGAGTGTTTGAGATAATTAATAAGGGTGTGGGGGAATCTTCACCCTGATTGAGGTCAGAAAGGTAATGAAGAGATGGCTCTCATTAGTGTGTGTTTGTGGATATGAGAGTTTGTGCATGTATGTAATCAGCCTTCTGTCTGGTGCTCTGTCTCAGTCACATGTTCATGTGTGGAGAGGGTCAGGAAGTAAATCTGCATAATGTGACCAATAAAGCCCCACTGAGTGAACTGATAATTAGGTGACACTCTGTTGTACTTGAGCTTAAGTTTGAGAGTCTGTGTCGAGAGTCCACAGGTGTGTATTGATTAATTTATTGGGGGGGGGGGCACTCAGTTTCAGTCAATCTCACGTCAATCTTGAGTACCTATAGAGTAGTATTGCATCCTTCATATCTCCGAAAAGTCTTTAGTTTTATTATATTTATAAAAGAAAGATAGGCTGTACCGAGTCTTTCCGGAAAAAAACGAACGGCTGGAGGCGTATCGAGTGGGCGGAGCTAAAGAATGACGAGCACGCAGCTACTGCATGAGAGCTTTTGAAAGCTGACATCCTCAAGCGTGGAGATGAAAACGTTACCCTAATAAACCATGGCTATCAATCAGATTCAACTAATACAGATATGATCCAGAATCAGATCAGAAGGCTGAAATAAATTGAACAAGAGAAACAACAACAGCAGGACGTCCGGCTCTGTGGTATGTACTGTATTTAGTGGCCTGTCAACATTTGTCTTTACTCTCAGTTTATGAGGACATGATTCGGTTTATGGACTATTGTATGCGACTAAACCTTAGCAGTAGCAAGCAAAACGGTTTTGCACGTCAGACTAGTGTAACGTTATACATAGAACAACAATAGAGTCCGTTAGCGCATTTGAATGACGAAGCATGCTTTGTGAGAACGCTAGGTTTATGTTTGGGTGGTTTTACAATAAACAAACTGACAAATTAGTCAGCTAAACAAATGTATTTAAACACACACCATACATCGCATGCTCCATTGATAAATTAACTAACGTTTACTGATGTTTACTTACGCGACGATAGCCAACAACAGACATTTGAAGCAGTTTTGATCACCGCCTGCTTCCAAAGCACGACCGTGAACCTTTATCGCTGGGACCGCTCCGTCAAAAACACACTTCTTGTTGATTTGGTGAAGTCCTGTGACAGCAGTGACCGTGGAGATCCACTATTGCAACACGACCTAAGCGTGATGTGACGCTTCTCGTAATTTCTGCGTTCAAAACGGTTCAAATGCAGCGCTGCCTTCCCGGAATGCTGTGCGGGCGCATTAAAGTCGTTTGACGTCACCCATAGGAATAAAGTGGAGCGCGGCACGACAGACGTGTTGCACGGACGAGTGAATCTGCACCTTGAGAGCAGTGTTTATGGGCGGCGTGCATCTAGTCACGCGCGCGCGCGCAGCCTTCCGGGAGAAGAGCCTGTACGGCCCATACAAGGACCTTCCACTCTATCGACGTCAAGCGGACCCATACTCGAAGAAAACTCTCCGAAACTTGTGAGAAACCGGAAGGAGTATTTTTGACACAGAAATACTCCATCAAACGTCCAACTTCGTTTTTGAAACTTTGTCTATGTTTAGGATGAGAATCCAAGTCTTTAACAGTGTAAAAAGCTCAGTATGCATGAAACAGCATTTCACCCCCCAGCCCCCAGCCCCCCCCCCCCCCCCCCAAAAAAAAGTTGAAAATTTACTGAAATTGCTTCCTTTAGCCTCTACAGCACTATATGTCAACCATTTTGTTGTGTTTTGAATTCCTATAATTTTCTTTTAAGAGTGTTTTCCTGTTTGTTTTTATTGCAGTTTGTTTGTTTCATGTTTCCTTTGGTGCATTTATAATGTTAACATGATATTTACATGTTGTGTTAACACCTTCTGCTATGATTGGCTGCTGTGAGACTTCAGTGTAAACACCCACTGCTGTGATTGGCTGCTATGAGACTTCAGTGTAAACGCCCACTGCTATGATTGTGACACGCCCCTTCCAACTGTCTTGCTGTTCAAATCAGAGGCTAAAATCTGGGTAGGAAAAATACCTTTTATTTCTAAAATCATGTTAACATTATAAATGCACCACAGGAAACATTCTAAAACAATAAAGCAATGCAATTAATGACCCCTTTAAACGAATCTGCAAACTGCTATAAAAACAAACAAGAAAACACTCTTGAAAGAAAAACATTTCAGAACACAACAAATTACTACAAAATAGTTGACATATAGTGCTCTATGTAGAGGCTAGGAAGCAATTTCTGACAATTTTCAACTTAATAAATTAAAGGCTATTTTTGTGTCATCTTAAGATTTAAACTAAACGACTTAAAACTCCACCTGCTATGATTGGCTATCATCATTTCGTATGAAATAAGTCTTACAAGTGGAACTCTTTTAAAAACATTTATTATGTTTTTACTATTACAGCTGCCAAGATTAACTAATCATAAAGTGTTTATTGTATCATATATTCACATCAATGGCATTGGAGCCCATCACGGTCACGTCTGTTGAGCACACCATTGCGACGAGGATGGATAAATGTAATAGTTGCTGTGATTCAGCGACCTTTGCTTACAATTTGTTTCTGAGTACGATGGATTAAGCCATAAATCCTGCAGGTTCCCCCTGCTGTTCATACACAGCATAAGTGCATGTTTGATTATGGGATGCTGTTAGTTTGCTCTATCCAGCCATGTTTGAGACTCCAGCAGGTGCATATCTGAGATCATCATACCTGATTACAACAAACAAATTGAGCCCCCAGGCCTTGCCAATTCCCCATCTCGCTTTTCCTCTTCTCTCCATCCTTTGTTTTTTTTCCTTCACCATAGACCTTTATTTGTGATGTTATGTGTTTATTGATTGGCAAGTAGTGTCTAGACCTGAATTGATTGAGGTCTTTTATGTCTCCATAGTGGGGTTATATTGGAGCAGCATGACTGGTAATGATATTAGCTTGGGTTTAGTTTGCAGACATACACTCCCACACATACAAACGCACACACACAAGCACATATAGAAACATTGACTCTTGCTCATGATGCCCCAACATGAGCTTTGGCAAGAGGCGGTTGGATGTCTGGCAGGTCTTGCAGAGGTCGGTTTTGTTGGTGTACACTGACTATCAATTAATACTTTGAGTGGTTTGCTGGCCTGCTTCCTGCATTTGTGATCAACAGATAGAGTCTGTTGAGTCTGGGATGAAGATGTTCTAAGAGATCAGTACACAAAAGAACATTATGCAACAGAAAAAAATGCTGATCTTCTTTAAAATGTAATAAATAACTCTGCCAACTTTCCTTTTCCAGGTATTATGTTAATCGGTTTCCAAAAAGTTGCTTAGGGATTGTTTTATGCAGCTGTTTCCTTGCACAATACTGTTATGACTTCAAAAATCTTTTACCATATGCATCATTTGTAAACGAATACATTTTGATGTTTGCATGACATAATCAGCTCCATATGTACCGCTTTTCTGTCATATTAAACTAGTTCTGTATATCATTTGGTACAATGCTGCAGAACGCTCGAGTTGCAACACTCAATTGTAAGGGTGGATCGCCTACAGTGGTTCTGATTGCAGGGTTGCCGAACGACTAAAGAAACGTTATCAGCGTGATGGTAGAAAACTGTACATTTCTTGTCTATAACCACCCACTGCAACTTATACCAACGACGGAAATAAGCGCAGTTACAATAGCAAAATATGTGGGAGAGCGTTGCTTTAATGTGACTATATTGTATTGCAATAGGGAGCACTTCAAAGTCAATACCAAACCAAAACTAGTTAGCAAATCATTTCTAATTGAAAGAATTTAATGACAAAATCCGGTTATGGTTACACTTAAAATAGTTACAAAATAGATGAATGAGATGATAAAACTTATACTATTAATCGTACCCAGCATGTATAGAATGTTACCTGAGAGATAGGGAGAGATAGAGAGAGATAGAAAGATAGAAAGAGAGAGAGCAAAGAGAAGAGCCAAAGAAGACCCTAGAAGAGACAGCCAGAGAAAAAGACAGCGTCAGAGGAAAGAGACCCCCAGAGAAAAAGAGAGAACCTCGAGCAACAGTTGCAATCTTCTTTTATACATCCCTTGACCATGTGACTGAAACCCTGAGACATTCAAACTGACCAATCAGACCAAACTTTCCCCCACTGTACTACAGGTGTGGCACCATTTGGCCTACAGGCCCTCAACATCTCTTTGTCTTTAGGAATCCCAAAAAGCCCCACTGATAAGAGAGAGGGGGGTGAAACACAGTAAAACAAATGTCTTTGTTCAAAGAAAAATATCAACTATCTTTGATTATTTTGGATTCTTTCACAATAAAAACCTCAAACACGTACTGTAGAAGTAAGCCAACAGAGCATGGCAAATGCATATAAGACCATTTAAACATGCATTTATGTATTTGGGGAGTTTTGTCCTTATTCACATAATTTCATATTTATATGCAACTTTTATTGTCAGCTGGGGTTTGACATAATATATTTATTTGAAGTACCCCCTGAGATTTTAATTAGTTAGTTAGGTCAATAACACAATTAAGTACTTATTATTTAATTACTTAATAGCTTTTCATTAAACTCACAAACCCCTGCAGTTGCATCATGAACCCCAGTCTGGGAAACCCTGACGTAATGAAATATTTAATGCACTTTATGGCTGCATTTACACTGCAGGTCTTGATGCACAATTCCGATTTGGTGACTATATCCGATTTTTTTGATGACCCGCTTACATCATCTTTTCAAAAGCGACCCGTATCTGATATTTGCATTTACACTGTACACTGGGAAAACAGCCCAAGATGTTCTTAACCGGTGAAAGGAAGTAAAACAGCGCGATATGCAATGGACGCAGACAAAATGATTGCACAATGTTTTGCTGTCTGCACTGTTCCACACATCTTTAAAGGTCGGCAAAACATTTCTCTCTTAAGGCGGAGAAAAAGAGGAGAGCCCTTGACGGGGTTGCCTGGCTTTCACAACAAAACCCGTCCAATTGCAACTCACAACTGTGTTAAAGTAGCCCAATTCCGCATGAATGGCAACTTTGTGTCCAACTGAGTTGACATCATTCGCCTCCGTCCTTTTTTCAATGACGTACGACTCGCATTTACTGGGGGATATCCGATTTGACCGCTTACATGGCAGACGCTTATGCACGCATCCGAATCATATCGGATTTATTACCACATATGAGTGAGGCCCGCCTGAATCCGATCTGAGGATATCGGAATTCATGCGTTTTTTTACTGCTTACACATTCACATGTCATATCCGATCTGTGCCACATGAGAGGAAAAAATCGGAATTGGGTCACTTAAACCATGCAGTGTAAATGGGGCCTATGTTGTTGATAACAAAGAATGGAATATATTTTCTTTCCCTTGTTATTTTTATATCAATTTGGTACAAGATATTCAACTCAAATCAATGTGATTAAACAAGTTAGGTCAAAAGTAATCTAAAAGTAGTCCAAAAATAGTGATTATGGATGGATGGATGGATGGATGGATGGATGGATGGATGGATGGATGGATGGATGGATGGATGGATGGATAGATGATAGATAGATAGATAGATAGATAGATAGATAGATAGATAGATAGATAGATAGATAGATAGATAGATAGATAGATAGATAGATAGATAGATAGATAGATAGATAGATAGATAGATAGATAGATAGATAGATAGATAGATAGATAGATATTGCTGTTCCTTGAAATATGGAGTTTCATATGACATCTAGAGAGAGGAAGTGAGAGGTGTCAGTCCGAACAGCAGAACCGATTTCATTTCACACTTGAAAGCCACCCTGAACGGAGGGCAAAACATCTCCAAGTAGAGTTACCTTTATAACTTCTGACACAGACACACATTAAACCTGAAGGCATCCTCTGTGTTTTTGTCTCAAATCTAGTCCATGTTTTTGTTCCTGAGCATGGTGCTGGTTCTTTCTCTCCTCCCTCACTTTCTCTAGCTCTCTGTTTCTTGTTCTCTCTCTGGTCGGTGAGATAAACTCATGAAACACAATTTGAATTTTAATCCGTAACAGTAATGTTCACATGTTTTTCTTCTCATTGCAGTCTGTCTCTGGCAAGTAGAGAAAGAGAGAGACAGAGCTGGGCCTTTAACTGTCAACCATGCAAAATGAACACAATAGGCATTATATTAGCAGTATAACACATCATGCCCATAAAAACACAGTGCTAAAAAAAAAATAGACAAAAATAGCTTATAAAGAGGATGGAAGTTTAAATCTCTTACTTATTACTCCTCTTGCTTCTTTCTCAGTGGTTTATTGGCCTCTGTTATTTTTCGGTGTCATGCTGAGTTGCGATCTGGGTAATTTCATGCTGTCAGAGCACCAGGTAAAGAGTTTCCCTACTGGCACAGCAACCTGCAGCTGATTTTAATAAATGATAGTGGCCCCTAAAGCCCAGGGCGGGCCAACCAGGGACATACGTGTGGTTTGCGGAGGGAGGGCAGTGAGGAAGTAAAGGAAACGTGGATACAGTAATGCGTGGCTATTTTTAGACTTACTCCTGCTTGGCCCTGTGTGGCATCGGTGCTCTCAGCTTTCTCTCATTTTGCTGGCCTTAAAGGTGCACTGCCATTTTTGTCCCCCAATAAAGGTGTCATGAACTGGCTTTTTTGTTTCTTTTTTGTTTCTTTTTATTATGCTGTTGTCTGAGGTCAACTAGTGACATGTGTGTGGTTTTTATATTCAAAAACATCCTAATGAATAAGTACTAGGCTATTTTCTACACTGGATTTGAGGCTCTCTCCTGAACGCTGGGTTTTGATGGGCGTGTCACTGGAGACTTGAAAGTAAGCACCCACGGCTAGGATTGGATAAGATTTGCATATTTAATGAGCTCAGTCCGGTTCACATTAGAGGGATTATTTTGAAACTGGCAACCGGAATGATTCTCTCGACCACAGGGCTCGTAAACGAGAGACAAGAGAGTGAACAACTCAGATCAGGAAAGGAATATTATTTCACTATTTAAGATTCGCCGGACTGCCGACGTGCATACGTTCTGGTAGTCCATCTGGAAAACACAGCCCCGGGACGTTGGGCTTTGTGAGCCCTGGCCCATACATGTCTGAGTCTGACCCCGAATCACAATGAACCAACAAATAAGGGATTCTTCAGCCTGTGACATCATGCTACGGTATGTTCTGTAATCAATACTATCTGTAAGAGTGCAATACTATCACATATAAAAACATGTTTTACTCACATCAGTGTGCTGCACCATTCCTGTCGGATACAATATAAAACAAACAGCATTGTGTTTTAATCTCAATATGTCTGCAAATCCAGTGTCGACCTGAGACTTGTTTACAAGCGAGTCCACAGTGTAATGAAGCGAACACGCATACAATGTCTTCACCATGCGAGCTGGAACTTCATTAAAAATAAAGTTCAACCACACGTTACTATTAGGATCTGAAGGAGGCTTATGCAGCGACTGTGTTCTTCCACATCAAGGAAAAGCTCAATATCTTGCTATATGCATGTTTATTGCAGGTGGCTAGCGTGAGCTGAACAGCTCCATGAGTCGGTGGGCTGGGCTACAGAATTACAGAATCAGACGTGATTATTATTCTGTAGAGGCGTTTTGTCACACGATGACATCAGGAGGAAGCTTATTCTAAAATCGATCGTTTTTTGGGCCTGTTGTCTAAAGCTTTTCTTTGGCTAACAAGGAAGTTTTCAGCTCTGAAACTTACAGGATATTCTTATATTACCATGACCTTTTACTGTATATATCAAAGGCTCAAGGGAAAGTGGATTTCTCAATTTATCACCCCTTTAAGAAACATTCTACACAGAATGTAATATTATGTCCACTCACTGGACTCCAGTTATATAGCTAAAAAGCAACCATAAAAACACCATAAAAGTGTTAAGGTGACAAATTTTAATTTGTATTATTTATTGCAATTCCTATGGAGGCCATTTGTGCCATGGCAGATGCTGAATCTCACACTTTCTCCTCTCCTTCTGCTCCTTTGATTCCTGTTACCTGCTGTTTCCATTGCAGGGTTTAATTTATAATTGATTTAAAAGGTGATCATACATAATTCATTTCTGTTTGCTAATGAGACCTAAAAGACATTGACAGATCCAGTTGAGTATTCGTTTTCTACAGGCACAGAGTTAATTGACACTCCCAATGAATTTCGGCTCAGGTCTGGACCCTGTTTTATTATTAATATGGATTGATTAACTCTGATACAGACACCCACAGACAAATCTGAGTGATGGCAGTTTCAGCACAACAGAGTGCTGCATTACTGTGGTCAAACACCATCTCATTTCGACTTTATTTTTAACCTTAAACTAACTTTATCTCTGTTAATGTGGCACAATATCTGGGTGAATGTCATAGAGCAGGTAGATTATTTTACAATGAGTTGACATGATTTTGCTGAATTGATTATTAGAGAGGTCATGAGAAATCAAATTTAGCTGTACTTATTAAAATAAGAATTCAATGTAGATTTACAAAACATACAGTACTGCGAGGGAATAAGGCTCATCACCGTTTTCATGCCAGCCAGTAAAGCATTTAGATGTGGAAGTACAGTATATTTCACCATATCAGTACAGACTTGAAAAATGATTCAAGCAAACATGGATAGACATTCGTTGGCCTCGATTTTACACAATATTCTCATCTTGATGCTGGATACAATAGTATTTCTTAGAATAAGATGCTATTATTCCTAAACACTGGAACAACTAAAATGCCAATGCATGCTGTTCCTGATTGTGTTTTGCACAAGCTACGCTGCATATCCTTCCAGAGCATCCCAACATTAGAGAAGAGTGCCTGGAGTTTATTTTTAACAAGGTCCCCAATCATTTCAGCCTGACCTTAACAGTTTGTGCAGCACATTTCTGTGCAGATTGATTTGTTAACCCCAACATAATGCAGGCTTTGCATTGGAATGACTCTTATGAGAGCCGTTGCTGCCTCTGCAAGAGCCATTAGTTTACTACATGTGACACATTAAAAGATATATGTAGTTGCTTCAGCACTGCTACTTCCGTAAAGGACACTCCATTGATTTCCCTTATCACCTTGCATCAGAGAGAGACTATTATTGAAGCATGGGGCAGTGCAAACTACATTTGATCCAGTGGCAACCCCACTGTGTGAGAAGAGCAATGTGCAATTTGTACAAAATGATTGGAAAAATCTGACATGCACTGAAAAAAAGTGGTGTCTAAAAACTGTCACTGGGACTGTACCCATTAAAAAGGTACACAGTATACCATTGTACCTTATTTATCACTTGTATATTAATTTCACTGAGACATTGCTAGTAAATTCCACAAATATTTACAAATGAAATGACAAGTAACACATTTTTTATGAAATGTGAAATTTAGGAGTAGAAAGACTACTGTAACATCCACCAGCTGGAGGGCCCAGATCGCCACCAGAAGAAGGCACTCCTCCCGTCTCCCTTGCTTTCCCATCATGAAATTCAATTCCCATAATTCCTGGACTCATTATTGTTATGGCTTCCACCTGTGTGTCTTTACCCTGGGCACTAGGGTTGGGCATCGTTTTGATTTGATCAATTCTGATTCAGATTCTTAATTTCGATTTCGGTTCTTTTCAATTCTCGATTCCGATTATTTGAGGGGTGGAGTCAAAACATGTCACATCCATATTCAATGCTATTTTTGATACCATGGGGGGGGGGACACTGCATATACTGTCAAATAGATATTTTTTATTTAATAATTTTATTTTTAATATAAAGATTATTTTTGTCCGTCTATTGAAAGTCTAGGCAATTAAATTTCTTCTGAAGAGATCACTTTATATGATGAAGCTTTGAAGCTTTTTCTCATATATAAACATTGATCAATTACTATTAAAATTCTCACAAATATTTGCTAACTCAATGTATTTTTTACATCGGGGTAATTGTGTTGCAATAGCTTACACACAGCACAAGGAAGCTTGATTTCGAATTTAAAAAGACGAGTAAACAGTAATAAAATAAGAACAAATAAACAGATTACAAACAATAGCACAAATAAATAAAATAGAATAAAAGATACAAATGAAATAGACTGCTTTATTTTTTCAGGTAGGGCTAACATTCACGTAAGAAACTGAATAAAAAAATGCAAAGTAATTCAATTTAAAATAGCATTGGATAATGTTCTTTGTAAAAACAAAAAAATAGCCTATAGATCAAACCATTATAGTTACACAAGTTGATCTGTCAAGAGCAGAGTGATCGTTTGTCTTTTTGTAGTTTGAATAACAAATAACTGCTGTCTCTTTAAAGGACAACTCCAGCGAATTTTTAAGTTTATCTTGATCATTATATCTTTGTGAGTACAGTCTGTAGAAAAAAACCCGAACCGGATTAGTGCTTGCAACACGGAGTTATTACAGTTAATGCCCAGAGCCCCTCTCAGCTAAAACGGCAGCTTTGGGGGCATAACGTAAAGGGTGTCTTTGTGCCTCTTAACAAACACAAAATGCAATTAAAATGCCCGTCCAACATGAACAGGTCCCTCACACGACAACGAGATGCGTTTAGCCACTTAGCCATTGTTTAAATTCACCTGTTTTATCCGACTAGCTGTATCTTGCGCTGAAGTCCCGTGGGAACGCAGCGGTAGCCGGAAAGTCGAGAAGAGCATCGTGTGTGAAGAGGCTCTGCTCATCGGCTCGTCGGTCCTCGGTATTGAACGTGTTCGAGAGAAATAGTTTTCGATTCTGTACTGCTGATCCTGAGGAGAGGACCGCTGCTCGTTCAGTTACTCGCGCATGCTCAGCATCAGCTGCTCGTGAGTTCATCAGATCTCTCAGCAAAATATGACTCAGTTCAGTGAACGGTTGGAGTTACAACATATAATTCAAGACATTAGTTTATTTATATTCGGAGGGACTGTCACTCATGTCAGAAAGTGAGCAACTAAAATAATGTGTGGTCAGCGCTGATTTGAGACGCGAACCGTTTAGAACGATTCAGTCTGATTTGGTGAACTGGTTCGACTGGATCACTAAAAAGAACGATTAGTTCGTGACCGGACATCACTAGAGTGATGATCCGATTGGGCTCACGAGTGAAGAAGAAATTGTTCGCGTTTGTGCCTTTCTGAATTGTAAAAATTTGCAGCGAACACTTGACTAACTTATAAAGACACAACACAGCCGGGCCGGGTTGAATGCCATTCCGTGGTTAAAGACGGGTGCAGCCACTTAGGACCAATCTGGTTCGGGTTTTTTTTCTACAGACTGTACTCACAAAGATATAACGATCAAAATAAACTTAAAAATTTGCCGGAGTTGTCCTTTAAGACTAATGCACGCATGGATCCACAACGCTGTTCCTGTTACTCATTCTTCATTTCTTCCTAAACTGTTTACGACTGTGTTTACGTTAATACTCTTCAAGATGTGCACTGAGAATTATTTTGAGTGTATTTGACCAATTATAAGCTGGAAAAAGAAGCAAATGTTTGCACTTGCATGTCAGAGGCAGCTTTATTACGGTATGTGAGTGCGAAATCTGCAGGGATTTGTAGAATTATGTGCAATCCCACGCAAAATTCAGACCGATCACACACTAAGACTAACGCGCTGTCATGAGGAATAATCCAGCAGAAAGCGTTCGCTGAGTTCAGAGGGTTAACCGAGCTGAGTTAGAATATGCGGGTGCGTGTCAACTCGCTGTCGGTTGGAGAAGAGTGCAGCTGGGATCGATACTTTAGAAACTGAGTATCGTATCATTTTGGATATTTCAGTATCAATATTTTTGATAACACTAGTTGCACTGTACCGACCCAGGCTTTTAAATAGTGAAATAAATCCACACTTTAGAGCGCTGCTTACCGTGCTCCATGGCTGCAAGAGCAAGCGGGCGCGGCAAGCACTTCCGGAAATCAGCTGGCCACTATGGAAACCAAAACATGCGCGTTTGGAACCGATGATCGGAATAAAAAAAATTGTTTCTAAAAGATTTCAATGGCATCGTTATTTTTTAAACGGTTCCAAGTTCGAACCGGTTCTCGATGCCCAACCTACTGCTCACTCTGTTTTTATAAGCCTTGTGTTTTCAGTAATTGTTTGCTAAGTCTTGTTTGTGTCACACTGCAATTCTGAGCGCTATTCTGGTTTCCAATGTTTATGGATTTGACTCTTTTGACTGGTTATTTGGGTTACCCTGTCTGCCTGTGTATAATTTTTTTTTACAGCGTACATCTCCAGAGACAAGTCAGGTCTGTCGTTTCACTGGGAGATCAAGGGTAATTAAAGATTGGATAGGGAACGCTCTGGCTTTGTGTGGCTGTGGCCCAAGTTATGATATTTTGATTTAAAATGACAAGCTCAAAAAATGTCATTCAAATATATGCATGGATGAATAATTTATAATATCATGTATTTAGAAAATAGGATGATCTTTTTATTAACACCCACCTTAACCCCTGAAGTGCCCCATTATGCCATTTTAAAGGTTCCTAATTTTCCTAATTGTCTCCTACAATAGGTTTACATGCATCCAAGGTCAACAATTTAATTTTCATATAATATTTATTGCAGCATCACCTATTTCTCACAAATGTCTAAAAATTCTGGTTTCTCTAGACCCCTTCTTTCCATGAACCTTCTCTGCTCTGATGGCCCAGTCGTGTCGGAGACTAAGGCTGCGTTTACACAGCAAATCTTGCACAGAGCTGATCTTTTGACCATATCCGATTTTTTTTGGCCCGTCTGTTTACATTCACTTTAGACACGACTGATATCCGATATCTGTGTTTACATTAATACCCGCCCAAAATGATATTGGTGATTGCTTTAATATGCACATGGTGGACCATCTGGTTTTAAATAGCTGTATTATTAAAATTATTTATATAATTCATGTCGGGTGGCCATGAATATTTGCCAGCATGGACAAGATAACAGCTGTCATGGATATTTGACTGAATGGGCAGGAAAATAATACATTTCTTTTTTTTATTTTATCTAGCCTATTGTTAGATCTAGAATTCTGAAGTGAAATAAAGTTTCGCTGTAAGATTAATTTTTTTAATTTTTTTTAATGAATTTGAGAGAGAGAGAGAGAGAGAGAGAGAGAAGAGAGAGAGAGAGAGAGAGAGAGAGAGAGAGAGAGAGAGAGAGAGAGAGAGAGAGAGAGAGAGAGAGAGAGAGAGAGAGAGAGAGAGAGAGAGAGAGAGAGAGAGAGAGAGAGAGAGAGAGAGAGAGAGAGAGAGAGAGAGAGAGAGAGAGAGAGAGAGAGAGAGACTAGCCTTAATAGAGAAGCTTGTTGGTTTAATTACAGCAGAGTTATCGTTGCTGAAAAATATAATATAGCGAAAATATATAATAAAATATAGTATAGTCTTATTATATAGTCTTTCTATATACGTGAAAATGTTTCTATTTATGAAACTCATAGGGCAGAGGTTGAAAACCAGCAGCTCCTGAATGTGCGCACACACAATTTCTTTCCATTTATAAAATTCCAGTCTCAATAAAAAAAAGCTGCGCATACAAGCACATCTGCTCAGAATACAACATTAAAAAGCTATTTGTGGGCAAATGTGTCGTCCTTGTCTTGTGTTGGCTTGGAATTCAAAGGGGAATCAGATATTCATGTTCAGGCATTCAGCAGGTCGGATGTCCAGATATCGGATATGTATCTGATTTAAAAACACATTTGGAAGTGGTTTAAAACGGATGTGAAAAATAGGATCTCGTATGGATTTTTGTGTTTACACGTGCAACAAATTCCGACCTGTGTCAGTTGTGAGTAAAAAAATCAGATTTTTTAGTGCCAGTGTAAACACAGCCTAAACGCTCATGAATTTTAGCTCCAGCTCTTCCTCAGCACTTGAGATATGAGTGATAGGAACAGCAACAGTGGCATCGGTTTCACCGTATCAATTCGAGTGCGAGTCCTCACCCTTTGGGAGTGCATGCAAAGTGGATTTGCTTTTGGAGCATAGAAAACAGTGCCTTATCGAGAGAGAAAAAAAAAACATAATCCAAACTCTTCCATTCTCAGCAGTGTTTGAGGGTCAAAGTAGACGTCCTACATATGTTTGTGCAGGAAATAAGACTCTCTGTTGTCAGGTAGATTCTGTGTCAGATTCATGGCGCAGATTAACAAATAAATACTTTAATTTACTAGGAGTACACACTGACATTAAACACACATCTAACACTGATGTGAATAGACCAAGAATTAAGCCAAACAGATTTTTCATGCACTTTGCTCTTTAAAAATTTCAGACCTTTTACATTCATAAACAGCTAAATTAGCCACTACATGAAAAGTAATATGTGGAAAAAACTCTATAACGGCACTTTTCTTATTTCCTCACTGGCCTTATGCAGTGTCTTTCTGTGCAGCACTGATATAGGTGTGGGTGTGCGGTCTGTGCCAGTGTAATCTCGTGCATTCTCACGCTGGCCAGCAGGACCACAGGGCCTGGCAGCTCATCACCGTTTTCATGCCAGCCAGTAAAGCATTTAGATGTGGAAGTACAGTATATTTCACCATATCAGTACAGACTTGAAAAATGACTCAAGCAAACATGGATAGACATTCGTTGGCCTCGATTTTACACAATATTCTCATCTTGATGCTGGATACAATAGTATTTCTTAGAATTTAAAATGAACAAAATGAATTTTATGAGAAATGTATCTTGTTTAACACAAGATTTGGTGTGTATAATAAAGCATAATGTTACATTTTCACTTGAAAACATGTGTCACAGACGTCATTCCCGCGGTTGTGTCAGCCTCATGGCTTTGTTTTAGTTCCGATCTAATGATGTGCATTTCAGTCCCATTTCCACAGATCATTAGAAAAGCTTTCATATTCCAGGAATGATTGTGGCCTTCTGTGTGCCGTTATTAGTGCTAAATTATGCCTCTTTTGTATATGATAATGTCCTCTGATATGTCACTCAGCTATGTCTCAGTGCTAATCCTGATCCATAATTGTTGCATGTATTGCCCTGCCATGCAGGTCGACTGGCATTAGGAGCGTTAATTGAATTGAGGAGACCAAACACCTGCTATTCCATTTGGTCTGCATGTAAATTAAGGAGCATAATTAAGTTGTCTGAAGCATCCGTTGGACTAATTACAAATCTGAGTAATCCCTCTGGTTTGGATGACTACACGCACACAAAACACACATGCTAACAAATAAATGTGTACACAAACATAAAGATATAAATAATACACAGACAGGGCACAAAAGGTGTTTGTTTCTTAAAGGGGGGGGGGGGGGGAATGCTGTTTCATGCATACTGAGCTTTTTACACTGTTAAAGACTTGGATTCCCATCCTAAACACAGACAAAGTTTCAAAAACTAAGTTGGACGTTTGATGGAGTATTTCTGTGTCAAAAATACTCCTTCCGGTTTCTCACAAGTTTCGGAGAGTTTTTTCCGAGTATGGGTCCGCTTGACGTCAACAGAGCGGAAGGTCCTTGTATGGGCCGTACGGGCTCTTCTCCCGGTAGGGTGCACGCGCACGCGTGACCAGAGCGAGAGAGGAAATGCACGCCCATAAACACTGCTCTCAGCTGCAGATTCACTCGTCCGTGCAACAATTCTGTTGTGCCACGCTCCACTTTATTCCTATGGGTGACATCAAGCGACTTCAACGCTTCAGCACAGCATTCTGGGAAGGCAGAATGCATTTGCATATTCATAGTTTACGAGTATACTAAATGAAGCAAGGGGTAGAGTTATTCAAGCTATTTTTAAGGGATACTTCACCGCTTTTTCATATTAAACTAAGTAAAAATTCTCGGCTGAAACATCCTCCCTCACATCTCCCCCTTCCCCCTATTGACAGAAATGAGAGAGGGAGGGGGAGATGTGAGGGAGGATTTTTCAGCCGGGACTTTTTGCTGCGCCGAGTCGAAGTACTCTCAGAAGTGCTATTCCGCCATACATTATAGTTCTCCTTTTTAATCCGCTTAGAAAAGCGCCACATTTTATTATATGTCATCATACTTGATCGTTCAACTATTCTTGTAACTGTATTTAAATAGGGAAACGATGAGGTGTTTGGTGGCTTCTAACTTGATCTCTGTTTGGTACCATAGTGAATGAACTGTGCTTAGTGGGCTAAGCTAAATGCTATCAGATCGTCACCGCGTGTCAGAGCGATTAAGTGCATGCACTCAGACAAGAGAGGGATGTATCAACTCGTCTTAGTTAAGGAAATAACATAGTTTAATATGAAAAAGCGGTGAAGTATCCCTTTAAGGCATGAATACATTTTTTTTTTCACAGGAAAAATTAAAACGTGATTTTTAAGGGATACAATTATTGACTACAGGGGGACTTTAAAAGGTTTTGGAGATTGAGTTTGATAGCCTCTGTCCCCGTTTGCTTGTTATTAGCAATGTGAGCATTCTGTTATCTCCTTTTGTGGTCCAAGAAGGGTTTGCGGCATTTCAAAATTTTGTGTGATCTTTAAGAAAATAGGGCCTTCGTCAGAACTGAGAGACAGAGATAGTGGCAGACAGGATGTTGGGACTTGTGAAGGAAATGTCAAGTGGTAATGAGTGATAGGAATAGGTGGAGAGGAGCTCATAATCATAGATAAAATGGACAGTGCATAAAGATCAGTCAGATGACATATAGACTCACAATGCCAGACAGACACGATGGGCAACTGATGCTCGGAGAGAGAAGATCTTGGCACAGAATGTAGATTAGTGATGCTCTCTCAGCAGTGATCTGGAAACACAGTCTGTCAACACAATCTTTCCACCACCAGAAACTCATGAACTCATAAACGCACACATATGGCTATCTGTTTGATTTTCTTCTTGTCATAAATGGCACAAATAATTACAAAGAAACTGCAAGTTACACAATTAATACAATTTTGAAGTGGAAAGTCTGAAATAGTATTTTCTTGTAAAACGTATTGGAACAGTCAGTTTTATTTACAACTTTGAACATTTATTTTATTAAGGTGTAGTATTTTCTTATAAATAATCCAATAATCTTTACTTTATTGACAATTTTGAATGTTTTTTTTTTTTTTACGTTTTACATTATGAAGTGAATAACATTGTTTATCTCTTCAGTGGGATATATTAAGCAGCAAGTGAACATTTTGTCCTCAAAGTTGTTGTGTTAGAAGCAGGAAAAAAATGGGCAAGCGAAAGGATTTGAGCGAGATGGACAAGGGCCAAACTGTGATGGCTAGACGACTGGGTCAGAGCATCTCCAAAACTGCAGCTCTTGTGGGCTGTCCCCGGTCTGCAGTGGTCAGTATCTATCAAAAGTGCTCCAAGAAAAGGAACAGTGGAGAACCGGCCACAGGGTCATGGGGGGCCAGGGCTCATTGATGCGTGTGGGGAGCGAAGGCTGGCCCGTATGGTCTGATCAAACAGACAAGCTACTGTAGCTTAAATTGCTCAACAATTTAAAAAGCTGGTTCTGATAGAAAGGGATCAGAATACACAATTTATCACAGTTTGTTGCGTATGACCCCTGTCCACTGCCGAAAGCACCAACAGTGGCACATGAGCATCAGAACTGGACCACGGAGCAATGGAAGAAGGTGGCC